>NW_026042792.1:0-97614 GCF_023856365.1 Brienomyrus brachyistius
CATAGCATATTAGCATATTAGCATATTAGCATATTAGCATATTAGCATAGCATATTAGCATATTAGCATATTAGCATATTAGCATAGCATATTAGCATATTAGCATATTAGCATATTAGCATATTAGCATATTAGCATATTAGCATATTAGCATAGCATGTTAGCGTATTAGGGTATTAGCATATTAGCATAGCGTATTAGCGTATTAGCATATTAGCATATTAGCATAGAATATTAGCATATTAGCATATTAGCATATTAGCATAGCATATTAGCATATTAGCATATTAGCATATTAGCATATTAGCATATTAGCATAGCATATTAGCATATTAGCATATTAGCATATTAGCATAGCGTGTTAATGTATTAGCATATTAGCATATTAGCATATTAGCATATTAGCATATTAACATATTAGCATATTAGCATAGCATATTAGCATATTAGCATATTAGCATATTAGCATATTAGCATAGCATATTAGCATATTAGCATATTAGCATATTAGCATATTAGCATATTAACATATTAGCATATTAGCATAGCATATTAGCATATTAGCATATTAGCATATTAGCATAGCATATTAGCATATTAGCATATTAGCATATTAGCATATTAGCATATTAGCATAGCATATTAGCATACTAGCATATTAGCATATTAGCATATTAGCATAGCATGTTAGCGTATTAGCATATTAGTATATTAGCATATTAGCATATTAGCATATTAGCATATTAGCATATTAGCATATTAGTATATTAGCATATTAGCATATTAGCATATTAGCATAGCATATTAGCAAATTAGCATATTAGCATATTAGCATATTAGCATATTAGTATATTAGCATAGTATATTAGCATAGCATATTAGCATATTAGCATATTAGTATATTAGCATATTAGTATATTAGCATATTAGCATATTAGCATATTTGCATAGCATATTAGCATATTAGCATATTAGCATATTAGCATAGCATATTAGCATATTAGCATATTAGTATATTAGCATATTAGCATATTAGCATATTAGCATAGCATATTAGCATATTAGCATATTAGCATATTAGCATATTAGCATATTAGCATATTAGCATAGCATATTAGCATATTAGCATATTAGCATATTAGTATATTAGTATATTAGCATATTAGCATATTAGCATATTAGCATATTAGCATATTAGCATAGCATATTAGCATATTAGCATATTAGCATATTAGCATATTAGCATATTAGCATAGCATATTAGCATATTAGCATATTAGCATATTAGCATAGCATATTAGCATAGCATATTAGCATAGCATATTAGCATAGCATATTAGCATATTAGCATAGCATATTAGCATATTAGCATAGCATATTAGCATAGCATATTAGCATATTAGCATATTAGCATATTAGCATATTAGCATATTAGCATAGCATATAGCATATTAGCATATTAGCATATTAGCATATTAGCATATTAGCATATTAGCATATTAGCATAGCATATTAGCATATTAGCATATTAGCGTATTAGCGTATTAGCGTATTAGCGTATTAGCATATTAGCATATTAGCATATTAGCATATTAGCATATTAGCATATTAGCATAGCATATTAGCATATTAGCATATTAGCATATTAGCATATTAGCATATTTGCATAGCATATTAGCATATTAGCATATTAGCATATTAGCATAGCATATTAGCATATTAGCATATTAGCATATTAGCATATTAGCATATTAGCATAGCGTGTTAGCATATTAGCATATTAGCATAGCATATTAGCATATTAGCATATTAGCATATTAGCATATTAGCATAGCATATTAGCATATTAGCATATTAGCATATTAGCATATTAGCATATTAGCATATTAGCATAGCATATTAGCATATTAGCATATTAGCATATTAGCATATTAGCATAGCATATTAGCATATTAGCATATTAGCATATTAGCATATTAGCATAACATATTAGCATATTAGCATATTAGCATATTATCATATTAGCATATTAGCATAGCGTGTTAGCGTATTAGCATATTAGCATATTAGCATAGCATATTAGCATATTAGCATATTAGCATATTAGCATATTAGCATATTAGCATTGCATATTAGCACATTAGCATATTAGCATATTAGTATATTAGCATAGCATATTAGCATATTAGCATATTAGCATATTAGCATATTAGCATAGCATATTAGCATATTAGCATATTAGCATAGCATATTAGCATATTAGCATATTAGCATATTAGCATAGCATATTAGCATATTAGCATATTAGCATATTAGCATATTAGCATAGCATATTAGCATATTAGCATATTAGCATATTAGCATATTAGCATAGCATATTAGCATATTAGCATATTAGCATAGCATATTAGCATATTAGCATATTAGCATATTAGTATATTAGCATATTAGCATATTAGCATAGCATATTAGCATAGCGTGTTAGCGTATTAGCATATTAGCATATTAGCATATTAGCATAGCATATTAGCATATTAGCATAGCATATTAGCATATTAGCATAGCATATTAGCATATTAGCATATTAGCATATTAGCATATTAGCATATTAGCATATTAGCATAGCGTGTTAGCATATTAGCGTATTAGCATATTAGCATATTAACATATTAGCATATTAGCATAGCATATTAGCATATTAGCATATTAGCATATTAGCATATTAGCATATTAGCATAGTATATTAGCATATTAGCATATTAGCATATTAGCATATTAGCATATTAGCATATTAGCATATTAGCATTGCATATTAGCATATTAGCATATTAGCATATTAGCATATTAGCATAGCATATTAGCATATTAGCATATTAGCATATTAGCATATTAACATATTAGCATATTAGCATATTAGCATAGCATATTAGCATATTAGCATATTAGCATATTAGCATATTAGCATAGCATATTAGCATATTAGCATATTAGCATATTAGCATAGCGTGTTAGTGTATTAGCATATTAGCATATTAGCATATTAGCATATTAGCATAGCATATTAGCATATTAGCATATTAGCATATTAGCATATTAGCATATTAGCATATTAGCATAGCATATTAGCATATTAGCATATTAGCATATTAGCATATTAGCATATTAGCATATTAGCATATTAGCATAGCATATTAGCATATTAGCATAGCATATTAGCATATTAGCTTAGCATATTAGCATATTAGCATATTAGCATATTAGCATAGCATATTAGCATGGCATATTAGCATATTAGCATATTAGCATATTAGCATAGTATATTAGCATATTAGCATATTAGCATATTAGCATATTAGCATATTAGCATAGTATATTAGCATATTAGCATATTAGCATATTAGCATATTAGCATATTAGCATAGCATATTAGCATATTAGCATATTAGCATATTAGCATATTAGCATATTAGCATATTAGCATGGCATATTAGCATATTAGCATAGCATATTAGCATATTAGCATAGCATAGCATATTAGCATATTAGCATATTAGCATATTAGCATATTAGCATAGCATATTAGCATATTAGCATATTAGCATATTAGCATATTAGCATATTAGCATAGCATATTAGCATAGCTTAGCATATTAGCATAATAGCATATTAGCATATTAGCATATTAGCATAGCATATTAGCATATTAGCATATTAGCATATTAGCATATTAGCATATTAGCATATTAGCATATTAGCATATTAGCATAGCGTGTTAGTGTATTAGCATATTAGCATATTAGCATATTAGCATATTAGCATATTAGCATATTAGCATATTAGCGTATTAGCGTATTAGCATATTAGCATATTAGCATATTAGCATATTAGCATATTAGCATATTAGCATAGCATATTAGCATATTAGCATAATAGCATATTAGCATATTAGCATATTAGCATAGCATATTAGCATATTAGCATATTAGCATATTAGCATATTAGCATATTAGCATAGCGTGTTAGTGTATTAGCATATTAGCATATTAGCATATTAGCATATTAGCATATTAGCATATTAGCATAGCATATTAGCATATTAGCATATTAGCATATTAGCATATTAGCATAGCATATTAGCATATTAGCATATTAGCATATTAGCATATTAGCATAGCATATTAGCATATTAGCATATTAGCATATTAGCATATTAGCATATTAGCATATTAGCATAGCATATTAGCATATTAGCATATTAGCATATTAGCATATTAGCATATTAGCATAGCATAGCATATTAGCATATTAGCATATTAGTATATTAGCATATTAGCATATTAGCATATTAGCATATTAGCATAGCATATTAGCATATTAGCATATTAGCATATTAGCATAGCATATTAGGATATTAGCATATTAGGATATTAGCATATTAGCATATTAGCATATTAGCATAGTATATTAGCATATTAGCATATTAGTATATTAGCATATTAGCATATTAGCATATTAGCATAGCATATTAGCATATTAGCATATTAGCATATTAGCATATTAGCATATTAGCATATTAGCGTATTAGCATAATAGCATATTAGCATATTAGCATAGCATATTAGCATATTAGCATATTAGCATATTAGCATATTAGCATATTAGCATATTAGCATATTAGCATATTAGCATAGCATATTAGCATATTAGCATATTAGCATATTAGCATATTAGCATATTAGCATAGCATATTAGCATATTAGCATATTAGCATATTAGCATATTAGCATAGCGTGTTAGTGTATTAGCATATTAGCATATTAGCATATTAGCATAGCATATTAGCATATTAGCATATTAGCATATTAGCATATTAGCATATTAGCATATTAGCATAGCATATTAGCATATTAGCATATTAGCATATTAGCATAGCATATTAGCATATTAGCATATTAGCATATTAGCATATTAGCATATTAACATATTAGCATAGCATATTAGCATATTAGCATATTAGCATATTAGCATATTAGCATATTAGCATATTAGCATATTAGCATAGCATATTAGCATATTAGCATATTAGCATATTAGCATATTAGCATAGCATATTAGCATATTAGCATATTAGCATATTAGCATATTAGCATATTAGCATATTAGCATAGCGTGTTAGCGTATTAGCATATTAGCATATTAGCATAGCATATTAGCATATTAGCATATTAGCATATTAGCATATTAGCATAGCGTGTTAGTGTATTAGCATATTAGCATATTAGCATAGCATATTAGCATATTAGCATATTAGCATATTAGCATATTAGCATATTAGCATAGCATATTAGCATATTAGCATATTAGCATATTAGCATAGCATATTAGCATATTAGCATATTAGCATATTAGCATATTAGCATATTAGCATATTAGCATAGCATAGCATATTAGCATATTAGCATATTAGCATATTAGCATATTAGCATAGCATATTAGCATATTAGCATATTAGCATATTAGCATAGCATATTAGCATATTAGCATATTAGCATATTAGCATATTAGCATATTAGCATATTAGCATATTAGCATAGCATATTAGCATATTAGCATATTAGCATAGCATATTAGCATATTAGCATATTAGCATATTAGCATAGCGTGTTAGCGTATTAGCATATTAGCATATTAGCATAGCATATTAGCATATTAGCGTATTAGCATATTAGCATATTAGCATATTAGCATATTAGCATATTAGCATATTAGCATAGCATATTAGCATATTAGCATAATAGCATATTAGCATATTAGCATATTAGCATAGCATATTAGCATATTAGCATATTAGCATATTAGCATATTAGCATATTAGCATATTAGCATAGCGTGTTAGTGTATTAGCATATTAGCATATTAGCATATTAGCATATTAGCATATTAGCATATTAGCATAGCATATTAGCATATTAGCATATTAGCATATTAGCATATTAGCATAGCATATTAGCATATTAGCATATTAGCATATTAGCATATTAGCATAGCATATTAGCATATTAGCATATTAGCATATTAGCATATTAGCATATTAGCATATTAGCATATTAGCATAGCATATTAGCATATTAGCATATTAGCATATTAGCATATTAGCATATTAGCATATTAGCATAGCATATTAGCATATTAGCATATTAGCATATTAGCATATTAGCATATTAGCATATTAGCATAGCATAGCATATTAGCATATTAGCATATTAGTATATTAGCATATTAGCATATTAGCATATTAGCATATTAGCATAGCATATTAGCATATTAGCATATTAGCATATTAGCATAGCATATTAGGATATTAGCATATTAGCATATTAGCATATTAGCATATTAGCATATTAGCATAGTATATTAGCATATTAGCATATTAGTATATTAGCATATTAGCATATTAGCATATTAGCATAGCATATTAGCATATTAGCATATTAGCATATTAGCATATTAGCATATTAGCGTATTAGCATAATAGCATATTAGCATATTAGCATAGCATATTAGCATATTAGCATATTAGCATATTAGCATATTAGCATATTAGCATATTAGCATAGCATATTAGCATATTAGCATATTAGCATATTAGCATATTAGCATAGCATATTAGCATATTAGCATATTAGCATATTAGCATATTAGCATAGCGTGTTAGTGTATTAGCATATTAGCATATTAGCATATTAGCATAGCATATTAGCATATTAGCATATTAGCATATTAGCATATTAGCATATTAGCATATTAGCATATTAGCATAGCATATTAGCATATTAGCATATTAGCATATTAGCATAGCATATTAGCATATTAGCATATTAGCATATTAGCATATTAGCATATTAACATATTAGCATAGCATATTAGCATATTAGCATATTAGCATATTAGCATATTAGCATATTAGCATATTAGCATATTAGCATAGCATATTAGCATATTAGCATATTAGCATATTAACATATTAGCATAGCATATTAGCATATTAGCATATTAGCATATTAGCATATTAGCATATTAGCATAGCGTGTTAGCGTATTAGCATATTAGCATATTAGCATAGCATATTAGCATATTAGCATATTAGCATATTAGCATATTAGCATAGCGTGTTAGTGTATTAGCATATTAGCATATTAGCATAGCATATTAGCATATTAGCATATTAGCATATTAGCATATTAGCATATTAGCATAGCATATTAGCATATTAGCATATTAGCATATTAGTATATTAGCATATTAGCATATTAGCATAGCATATTAGCATATTAGCATATTAGCATATTAGCATAGCATATTAGCATATTAGCATATTAGCATATTAGCATATTAGCATATTAGCATATTAGCATAGCATAGCATATTAGCATATTAGCATATTAGCATATTAGCATATTAGCATAGCATATTAGCATATTAGCATATTAGCATATTAGCATAGCATATTAGCATATTAGCATATTAGCATATTAGCATATTAGCATATTAGCATAGCATATTAGCATATTAGCATATTAGCATAGCATATTAGCATATTAGCACATTAGCATATTAGCATATTAGCATATTAGCATATTAGCATATTAGCATAGCGTGTTAGCGTATTAGCATATTAGCATATTAGCATAGCATATTAGCATATTAGCATATTAGCATATTAGCATAGCATAGCGTGTTAGTGTATTAGCATATTAGCATATTAGCATAGCATATTAGCATATTAGCATATTAGCATATTAGCATATTAGCATATTAGCATAGCATATTAGCATATTAGCATATTAGCATATTAGCATATTAGCATATTAGCATAGCATATTAGCATATTAGCATATTAGCATATTAGCATATTAACATATTAGCATAGCATATTAGCATATTAGCATATTAGCATATTAGCATATTAGCATAGCATATTAGCATATTAGCATATTAGCATATTAGCATATTAGCATATTAGCATATTAGCATATTAGCATAGCATGTTAGCGTATTAGGGTATTAGCATATTAGCATATTAGCATAGAATATTAGCATATTAGCATATTAGCATATTAGCATAGCATATTAGCATATTAGCATATTAGCATATTAGCATATTAGCATAGCATATTAGCATATTAGCATATTAGCATATTAGCATATTAGCATTGCATATTAGCATATTAGCATATTAGCATATTAGCATATTAGCATAGCATATTAGCATATTAGCATATTAGCATATTAACATATTAGCATATTAGCATAGCATATTAGCATATTAGCATATTAACATAGCATATTAGCATATTAGCATATTAGCATATTAGCATATTAGCATATTAGCATAGCATATTAGCATATTAGCATATTAGCATAGCATATTAGCATATTAGCATATTAGTATATTAGCATATTAGCATATTAGCATAGCATATTAGCATAGCGTGTTAGCGTATTAGCATATTAGCATATTAGCATAGCATATTAGCATATTAGCATAGCATATTAGCATATTAGCATAGCATATTAGCATATTAGCATATTAGCATATTAGCATATTAGCATATTAGCATATTAGCATAGCGTGTTAGCATATTAGCGTATTAGCATATTAGCATATTAACATATTAGCATATTAGCATAGCATATTAGCATATTAGCATATTAGCATATTAGCATATTAGCATATTAGCATATTAGCATATTAGCATATTAGCATAGCATATTAGCATATTAGCATATTAGCATATTAGCATATTAGCATATTAGCATATTAGCATATTAGCATATTAGCATTGCATATTAGCATATTAGCATATTAGCATATTAGCATATTAGCATATTAGCATAGCATATTAGTATATTAGCATATTAGCATATTAACATATTAGCATATTAGCATATTAGCATAGCATATTAGCATATTAGCATATTAGCATATTAGCATATTAGCATAGCATATTAGCATAGCATATTAGCATAGCATATTAGCATATTAGCATATTAGCATAGCGTGTTAGTGTATTAGCATATTAGCATATTAGCATATTAGCATATTAGCATAGCATATTAGCATATTAGCATATTAGCATATTAGCATATTAGCATATTAGCATAGCATATTAGCATATTAGCATATTAGCATATTAACATATTAGCATATTAGCATATTAGCATATTAGCATATTAGCATATTAGCATAGCATATTAGCATATTAGCATAGCATATTAGCATATTAGCTTAGCATATTAGCATATTAGCATATTAGCATATTAGCATAGCATATTAGCATGGCATATTAGCATATTAGCATATTAGCATATTAGCATAGCATATTAGCATATTAGCATATTAGCATATTAGCATATTAGCATATTAGTATATTAGCATAGCATATTAGCATATTAGCATATTAGCATATTAGCATATTAGCATAGCTTAGCATATTAGCGTATTAAAATATTAGCATATTAGCATATTAGCATATTAGCATATTAGCATATTAGCATATTAGCATATTAGCATATTAGCATAGCATATTAGCATATTAGCATATTAGCATATTAGCATATTAGCATATTATCATATTAGCATATTAGCATAGCGTGTTAGCGTATTAGCATATTAGCATATTAGCATAGCATATTAGCATATTAGCATATTAGCATATTAGCATATTAGCATATTAGCATTGCATATTAGCATATTAGCATATTAGCATATTAGCATATTAGCATAGCATATTAGCATATTAGCATATTAGCATATTAGCATATTAGCATATTAGCATATTAGCATATTAGCATATTAGCATATTAGCATAGCATATTAGCATATTAGCATATTAGCATATTAGCATATTAGCATAGCATATTAGCATATTAGCATATTAGCATATTAGCATATTAGCATAGCATATTAGCATATTAGCATATTAGCATAGCATATTAGCATATTAGCATATTAGTATATTAGCATATTAGCATATTAGCATAGCATATTAGCATAGCGTGTTAGCGTATTAGCATATTAGCATATTAGCATAGCATATTAGCATATTAGCATAGCATATTAGCATATTAGCATAGCATATTAGCATATTAGCATATTAGCATATTAGCATATTAGCATATTAGCATATTAGCATATTAGCATATTAGCATATTAGTATAGCGTGTTAGCATATTAGCGTATTAGCATATTAGCATATTAACATATTAGCATATTAGCATAGCATATTAGCATATTAGCATATTAGCATATTAGCATATTAGCATATTAGCATAGCATATTAGCATATTAGCATATTAGTATATTAGCATATTAGCATTGCATATTAGCATATTAGCATATTAGCATATTAGCATATTAGCATAGCATATTAGCATATTAGCATATTAGCATATTAACATATTAGCATATTAGCATATTAGCATAGCATATTAGCATATTAGCATATTAGCATATTAGCATATTAGCATATTAGCATAGCATATTAGCATAGCATATTAGCATAGCATATTAGCATATTAGCATATTAGCATATTAGCATAGCGTGTTAGTGTATTAGCATATTAGCATATTAGCATATTAGCATATTAGCATAGCATATTAGCATATTAGCATATTAGCATATTAGCATATTAGCATAGCATATTAGTATATTAGCATATTAGCATATTAGCATATTAGCATATTAGCATAGCATATTAGCATATTAGCATAGCATATTAGCATATTAGCTTAGCATATTAGCATATTAGCATATTAGCATATTAGCATATTAGCATATTAGCATATTAGCATAGCGTGTTAGCGTATTAGCATATTAGTATATTAGCATAGCATATTAGCATATTAGCATGGCATATTAGCATATTAGCATAGCATATTAGCATATTAGCATATTAGCATATTAGCATAGCATATTAGCATAGCATATTAGCATATTAGCATATTAGCATAGCGTGTTAGCATATTAACGTATTAGCATATTAGCATATTAGCATATTAGCATATTAGCATATTAGCATATTAGCATAGCATATTAGCATATTAGCATATTAGCATATTAGCATATTAGCATATTAGCATATTAGCATAGCGTGTTAGTGTATTAGCATATTAGCATATTAGCATAGCATATTAGCACATTAGCATATTAGCATATTAGCATATTAGCATATTAGCATAGCATATTGGCATATTAGCATATTAGCATATTAGCATATTAGCATATTAGCATAGCATATTAGCATATTAGCATATTAGCATTTTAGCATATTAGCATATTAGCATAGCATATTAGCATATTAGCATAGAATATTAGCATATTAGCATATTAGCATATTAGCATATTAGCATGGCATATTAGCATATTAGCATAGCATATTAGCATATTAGCATATTAGCATATTAGCATATTAGCATATTAGCATATTAGCATAGCGTGTTAGCATATTAACGTATTAGCATATTAGCATATTAGCATATTAGCATATTAGCATATTAGCATAGCATATTAGCATATTAGCATATTAGCATATTAGCATATTAGCATAGCATATTAGCATATTAGCATATTAGCATATTAGCATATTAGCATATTAGCATAGCATATTAGCATATTAGCATATTAGCATATTAGCATAGCGTGTTAATGTATTAGCATATTAGCATATTAGCATATTAGCATATTAGCATATTAGCATATTAGCATATTAGCATATTAGCATATTAGCATATTAGCATAGCATATTAGCATATTAGCATATTAGCATATTAGCATATTAGCATAGCATATTAGCATATTAGCATATTAGCATATTAGCATATTAGCATATTAACATATTAGCATATTAGCATAGCATATTAGCATATTAGCATATTAGCATATTAGCATAGCATATTAGCATATTAGCATATTAGCATATTAGCATATTAGCATATTAGCATAGCATATTAGCATACTAGCATATTAGCATATTAGCATATTAGCATAGCATGTTAGCGTATTAGCATATTAGTATATTAGCATATTAGCATATTAGCATATTAGCATATTAGCATATTAGCATATTAGTATATTAGCATATTAGCATATTAGCATATTAGCATAGCATATTAGCAAATTAGCATATTAGCATATTAGCATATTAGCATATTAGTATATTAGCATAGTATATTAGCATAGCATATTAGCATATTAGCATATTAGTATATTAGCATATTAGTATATTAGCATATTAGCATATTAGCATATTTGCATAGCATATTAGCATATTAGCATATTAGCATATTAGCATAGCATATTAGCATATTAGCATATTAGTATATTAGCATATTAGCATATTAGCATATTAGCATAGCATATTAGCATATTAGCATATTAGCATATTAGCATATTAGCATATTAGCATATTAGCATAGCATATTAGCATATTAGCATATTAGCATATTAGTATATTAGTATATTAGCATATTAGCATATTAGCATATTAGCATATTAGCATATTAGCATAGCATATTAGCATATTAGCATATTAGCATATTAGCATATTAGCATAGCATATTAGCATATTAGCATATTAGCATATTAGCATAGCATATTAGCATAGCATATTAGCATAGCATATTAGCATAGCATATTAGCATATTAGCATAGCATATTAGCATATTAGCATATTAGCATAGCATATTAGCATAGCATATTAGCATATTAGCATATTAGCATATTAGCATATTAGCATAGCATATTAGCATATTAGCATATTAGCATATTAGCATATTAGCATATTAGCATAGCATATTAGCATATTAGCATATTAGCGTATTAGCGTATTAGCGTATTAGCATATTAGCATATTAGCATATTAGCATATTAGCATATTAGCATATTAGCATAGCATATTAGCATATTAGCATATTAGCATATTAGCATATTAGCATATTTGCATAGCATATTAGCATATTAGCATATTAGCATATTAGCATAGCATATTAGCATATTAGCATATTAGCATATTAGCATATTAGCATATTAGCATAGCGTGTTAGCATATTAGCATATTAGCATAGCATATTAGCATATTAGCATATTAGCATATTAGCATATTAGCATAGCATATTAGCATATTAGCATATTAGCATATTAGCATATTAGCATATTAGCATATTAGCATAGCATATTAGCATATTAGCATATTAGCATATTAGCATATTAGCATAGCATATTAGCATATTAGCATATTAGCATATTAGCATATTAGCATAGCATATTAGCATATTAGCATATTAGCATATTATCATATTAGCATATTAGCATAGCGTGTTAGCGTATTAGCATATTAGCATATTAGCATAGCATATTAGCATATTAGCATATTAGCATATTAGCATATTAGCATTGCATATTAGCACATTAGCATATTAGCATATTAGTATATTAGCATAGCATATTAGCATATTAGCATATTAGCATATTAGCATATTAGCATAGCATATTAGCATATTAGCATATTAGCATAGCATATTAGCATATTAGCATATTAGCATATTAGCATAGCATATTAGCATATTAGCATATTAGCATATTAGCATATTAGCATAGCATATTAGCATATTAGCATATTAGCATATTAGCATATTAGCATAGCATATTAGCATATTAGCATATTAGCATAGCATATTAGCATATTAGCATATTAGCATATTAGTATATTAGCATATTAGCATATTAGCATAGCATATTAGCATAGCGTGTTAGCGTATTAGCATATTAGCATATTAGCATATTAGCATAGCATATTAGCATATTAGCATAGCATATTAGCATATTAGCATAGCATATTAGCATATTAGCATATTAGCATATTAGCATATTAGCATATTAGCATATTAGCATAGCGTGTTAGCATATTAGCGTATTAGCATATTAGCATATTAACATATTAGCATATTAGCATAGCATATTAGCATATTAGCATATTAGCATATTAGCATATTAGCATAGCATATTAGCATATTAGCATATTAGCATATTAGCATATTAGCATATTAGCATAGCATATTAGCATATTAGCATATTAGCATATTAGCATAGCGTGTTAATGTATTAGCATATTAGCATATTAGCATATTAGCATATTAGCATATTAGCATATTAGCATAGCATATTAGCATATTAGCATATTAGCATATTAGCATATTAGCATAGCATATTAGCATATTAGCATATTAGCATATTAGCATATTAGCATATTAACATATTAGCATATTAGCATAGCATATTAGCATATTAGCATATTAGCATATTAGCATAGCATATTAGCATATTAGCATATTAGCATATTAGCATATTAGCATATTAGCATAGCATATTAGCATACTAGCATATTAGCATATTAGCATATTAGCATAGCATGTTAGCGTATTAGCATATTAGTATATTAGCATATTAGCATATTAGCATATTAGCATATTAGCATATTAGTATATTAGCATATTAGCATATTAGCATATTAGCATAGCATATTAGCAAATTAGCATATTAGCATATTAGCATATTAGCATATTAGTATATTAGCATAGTATATTAGCATAGCATATTAGCATATTAGCATATTAGTATATTAGCATATTAGTATATTAGCATATTAGCATATTAGCATATTTGCATAGCATATTAGCATATTAGCATATTAGCATATTAGCATAGCATATTAGCATATTAGCATATTAGTATATTAGCATATTAGCATATTAGCATATTAGCATAGCATATTAGCATATTAGCATATTAGCATATTAGCATATTAGCATATTAGCATATTAGCATATTAGCATAGCATATTAGCATATTAGCATATTAGCATATTAGTATATTAGTATATTAGCATATTAGCATATTAGCATATTAGCATATTAGCATATTAGCATAGCATATTAGCATATTAGCATATTAGCATATTAGCATATTAGCATATTAGCATAGCATATTAGCATATTAGCATATTAGCATATTAGCATAGCATATTAGCATAGCATATTAGCATAGCATATTAGCATAGCATATTAGCATATTAGCATAGCATATTAGCATATTAGCATATTAGCATAGCATATTAGCATAGCATATTAGCATATTAGCATATTAGCATATTAGCATATTAGCATAGCATATTAGCATATTAGCATATTAGCATATTAGCATATTAGCATATTAGCATAGCATATTAGCATATTAGCATATTAGCGTATTAGCGTATTAGCGTATTAGCATATTAGCATATTAGCATATTAGCATATTAGCATATTAGCATATTAGCATAGCATATTAGCATATTAGCATATTAGCATATTAGCATATTAGCATATTTGCATAGCATATTAGCATATTAGCATATTAGCATATTAGCATAGCATATTAGCATATTAGCATATTAGCATATTAGCATATTAGCATATTAGCATAGCGTGTTAGCATATTAGCATATTAGCATAGCATATTAGCATATTAGCATATTAGCATATTAGCATATTAGCATAGCATATTAGCATATTAGCATATTAGCATATTAGCATATTAGCATATTAGCATATTAGCATATTAGCATAGCATATTAGCATATTAGCATATTAGCATATTAGCATATTAGCATAGCATATTAGCATATTAGCATATTAGCATATTAGCATATTAGCATAGCATATTAGCATATTAGCATATTAGCATATTATCATATTAGCATATTAGCATAGCGTGTTAGCGTATTAGCATATTAGCATATTAGCATAGCATATTAGCATATTAGCATATTAGCATATTAGCATATTAGCATTGCATATTAGCACATTAGCATATTAGCATATTAGTATATTAGCATAGCATATTAGCATATTAGCATATTAGCATATTAGCATATTAGCATAGCATATTAGCATATTAGCATATTAGCATAGCATATTAGCATATTAGCATATTAGCATATTAGCATAGCATATTAGCATATTAGCATATTAGCATATTAGCATATTAGCATAGCATATTAGCATATTAGCATATTAGCATATTAGCATATTAGCATAGCATATTAGCATATTAGCATATTAGCATAGCATATTAGCATATTAGCATATTAGCATATTAGTATATTAGCATATTAGCATATTAGCATAGCATATTAGCATAGCGTGTTAGCGTATTAGCATATTAGCATATTAGCATATTAGCATATTAGCATAGCATATTAGCATATTAGCATAGCATATTAGCATATTAGCATAGCATATTAGCATATTAGCATATTAGCATATTAGCATATTAGCATATTAGCATATTAGCATAGCGTGTTAGCATATTAGCGTATTAGCATATTAGCATATTAACATATTAGCATATTAGCATAGCATATTAGCATATTAGCATATTAGCATATTAGCATATTAGCATATTAGCATAGTATATTAGCATATTAGCATATTAGCATATTAGCATATTAGCATATTAGCATATTAGCATTGCATATTAGCATATTAGCATATTAGCATATTAGCATATTAGCATATTAGCATAGCATATTAGCATATTAGCATATTAGCATATTAGCATATTAACATATTAGCATATTAGCATATTAGCATAGCATATTAGCATATTAGCATATTAGCATATTAGCATAGCGTGTTAGTGTATTAGCATATTAGCATATTAGCATATTAGCATATTAGCATAGCATATTAGCATATTAGCATATTAGCATATTAGCATATTAGCATATTAGCATAGCATATTAGCATATTAGCATATTAGCATATTAGCATATTAGCATATTAGCATATTAGCATATTAGCATATTAGCATAGCATATTAGCATATTAGCATAGCATATTAGCATATTAGCTTAGCATATTAGCATATTAGCATATTAGCATATTAGCATAGCATATTAGCATGGCATATTAGCATATTAGCATATTAGCATATTAGCATAGCATATTAGCATATTAGCATATTAGCATATTAGCATATTAGCATATTAGCATAGTATATTAGCATATTAGCATATTAGCATATTAGCATATTAGCATATTAGCATAGCATATTAGCATATTAGCATATTAGCATATTAGCATATTAGCATATTAGCATATTAGCATGGCATATTAGCATATTAGCATAGCATATTAGCATATTAGCATAGCATATTAGCATAGCATATTAGCATATTAGCATATTAGCATATTAGCATAGCATATTAGCATATTAGCATATTAGCATATTAGCATATTAGCATATTAGCATAGCATATTAGCATAGCTTAGCATATTAGCATAATAGCATATTAGCATATTAGCATATTAGCATAGCATATTAGCATATTAGCATATTAGCATATTAGCATATTAGCATATTAGCATATTAGCATATTAGCATATTAGCATAGCGTGTTAGTGTATTAGCATATTAGCATATTAGCATATTAGCATATTAGCATATTAGCATATTAGCATATTAGCGTATTAGCATATTAGCATATTAGCATATTAGCATATTAGCATATTAGCATATTAGCATAGCATATTAGCATATTAGCATAATAGCATATTAGCATATTAGCATATTAGCATAGCATATTAGCATATTAGCATATTAGCATATTAGCATATTAGCATATTAGCATATTAGCATAGCGTGTTAGTGTATTAGCATATTAGCATATTAGCATATTAGCATATTAGCATATTAGCATATTAGCATAGCATATTAGCATATTAGCATATTAGCATATTAGCATATTAGCATAGCATATTAGCATATTAGCATATTAGCATATTAGCATATTAGCATAGCATATTAGCATATTAGCATATTAGCATATTAGCATATTAGCATATTAGCATATTAGCATATTAGCATATTAGCATAGCATATTAGCATATTAGCATATTAGCATATTAGCATATTAGCATATTAGCATATTAGCATAGCATATTAGCATATTAGCATATTAGCATATTAGCATATTAGCATATTAGCATATTAGCATAGCATAGCATATTAGCATATTAGCATATTAGTATATTAGCATATTAGCATATTAGCATATTAGCATATTAGCATAGCATATTAGCATATTAGCATATTAGCATATTAGCATAGCATATTAGGATATTAGCATATTAGCATATTAGCATATTAGCATATTAGCATATTAGTATATTAGCATATTAGCATATTAGCATATTAGCATAGCATATTAGCATATTAGCATATTAGCATATTAGCATATTAGCATATTAGCGTATTAGCATAGCATATTAGCATATTAGCATAGCATATTAGCATATTAGCATATTAGCATATTAGCATATTAGCATATTAGCATATTAGCATATTAGCATAGCATATTAGCATATTAGCATATTAGCATATTAGCATATTAGCATATTAGCATAGCATATTAGCATATTAGCATATTAGCATATTAGCATATTAGCATAGCGTGTTAGTGTATTAGCATATTAGCATATTAGCATATTAGCATAGCATATTAGCATATTAGCATATTAGCATATTAGCATATTAGCATATTAGCATATTAGCATAGCATATTAGCATATTAGCATATTAGCATATTAGCATAGCATATTAGCATATTAGCATATTAGCATATTAGCATATTAGCATATTAGCATATTAACATATTAGCATAGCATATTAGCATATTAGCATATTAGCATATTAGCATATTAGCATATTAGCATATTAGCATATTAGCATAGCATATTAGCATATTAGCATATTAGCATATTAGCATATTAGCATAGCATATTAGCATATTAGCATATTAGCATATTAGCATATTAGCATATTAGCATATTAGCATATTAGCATAGCGTGTTAGCGTATTAGCATATTAGCATATTAGCATAGCATATTAGCATATTAGCATATTAGCATATTAGCATATTAGCATAGCGTGTTAGTGTATTAGCATATTAGCATATTAGCATAGCATATTAGCATATTAGCATATTAGCATATTAGCATATTAGCATATTAGCATAGCATATTAGCATATTAGCATATTAGCATATTAGTATATTAGCATATTAGCATATTAGCATAGCATATTAGCATATTAGCATATTAGCATATTAGCATAGCATATTAGCATATTAGCATATTAGCATATTAGCATATTAGCATATTAGCATAGCATAGCATATTAGCATATTAGCATATTAGCATATTAGCATATTAGCATAGCATATTAGCATATTAGCATATTAGCATATTAGCATAGCATATTAGCATATTAGCATATTAGCATATTAGCATATTAGCATATTAGCATATTAGCATAGCATATTAGCATATTAGCATATTAGCATATTAGCATAGCATATTAGCATATTAGCATATTAGCATATTAGCATATTAGCATATTAGCATATTATCATAGCGTGTTAGCGTATTAGCATATTAGCATATTAGCATAGCATATTAGCATATTAGCATATTAGCATATTAGCATAGCATAGCGTGTTAGTGTATTAGCATATTAGCATATTAGCATATTAGCATAGCATATTAGCATATTAGCATATTAGCATATTAGCATATTAGCATATTAGCATATTAGCATAGCATATTAGCATATTAGCATATTAGCATATTAGCATATTAGCATATTAGCATAGCATATTAGCATATTAGCATATTAGCATATTAGCATATTAACATATTAGCATAGCATATTAGCATATTAGCATATTAGCATATTAGCATATTAGCATAGCATATTAGCATATTAGCATATTAGCATATTAGCATATTAGCATATTAGCATATTAGCATATTAGCATATTAGCATAGCATGTTAGCGTATTAGGGTATTAGCATATTAGCATATTAGCATAGAATATTAGCATATTAGCATATTAGCATATTAGCATAGCATATTAGCATATTAGCATATTAGCATATTAGCATATTAGCATAGCATATTAGCATATTAGCATATTAGCATATTAGCATATTAGCATTGCATATTAGCATATTAGCATATTAGCATATTAGCATATTAGCATAGCATATTAGCATATTAGCATATTAGCATATTAACATATTAGCATATTAGCATAGCATATTAGCATATTAGCATATTAACATAGCATATTAGCATATTAGCATATTAGCATATTAGCATATTAGCATATTAGCATAGCATATTAGCATATTAGCATATTAGCATAGCATATTAGCATATTAGCATATTAGTATATTAGCATATTAGCATATTAGCATAGCATATTAGCATAGCGTGTTAGCGTATTAGCATATTAGCATATTAGCATAGCATATTAGCATATTAGCATAGCATATTAGCATATTAGCATAGCATATTAGCATATTAGCATATTAGCATATTAGCATATTAGCATATTAGCATATTAGCATATTAGCATAGCGTGTTAGCATATTAGCGTATTAGCATATTAGCATATTAACATATTAGCATATTAGCATAGCATATTAGCATATTAGCATATTAGCATATTAGCATATTAGCATATTAGCATATTAGCATAGCATATTAGCATATTAGCATATTAGCATATTAGCATATTAGCATATTAGCATATTAGCATATTAGCATTGCATATTAGCATATTAGCATATTAGCATATTAGCATATTAGCATATTAGCATATTAGCATATTAGCATTGCATATTAGCATATTAGCATATTAGCATATTAGCATATTAGCATATTAGCATAGCATATTAGCATATTAGCATATTAGCATATTAACATATTAGCATATTAGCATATTAGCATAGCATATTAGCATATTAGCATATTAGCATATTAGCATATTAGCATATTAGCATATTAGCATATTAGCATAGCATATTAGCATATTAGCATATTAGCATATTAGCATATTAGCATATTATCATATTAGCATAGCGTGTTAGCGTATTAGCATATTAGCATATTAGCATAGCATATTAGCATATTAGCATATTAGCATATTAGCATATTAGCATATTAGCATTGCATATTAGCATATTAGCATATTAGCATATTAGCATATTAGCATAGCATATTAGCATATTAGCATATTAGCATATTAGCATATTAGCATATTAGCATATTAGCATATTAGTATATTAGCATAGCATATTAGCATATTAGCATATTAGCATAGCATATTAGCATATTAGCATATTAGCATATTAGCATATTAGCATAGCATATTAGCATATTAGCATATTAGCATATTAGCATATTAGCATAGCATATTAGCATATTAGCATATTAGCATAGCATATTAGCATATTAGCATATTAGTATATTAGCATATTAGCATATTAGCATAGCATATTAGCATAGCGTGTTAGCGTATTAGTATATTAGCATATTAGCATAGCATATTAGCATATTAGCATAGCATATTAGCATATTAGCATAGCATATTAGCATATTAGCATATTAGCATATTAGCATATTAGCATATTAGCATATTAGCATATTAGCATATTAGCATATTAGCATATTAGCATAGCATATTAGCATATTAGCATATTAGTATATTAGCATATTAGCATTGCATATTAGCATATTAGCATATTAGCATATTAGCATATTAGCATAGCATATTAGCATATTAGCATATTAGCATATTAACATATTAGCATATTAGCATATTAGCATAGCATATTAGCATATTAGCATATTAGCATATTAGCATATTAGCATATTAGCATATTAGCATAGCATATTAGCATAGCATATTAGCATAGCATATTAGCATATTAGCATATTAGCATATTAGCATAGCGTGTTAGTGTATTAGCATATTAGCATATTAGCATATTAGCATATTAGCATAGCATATTAGCATATTAGCATATTAGCATATTAGCATATTAGCATAGCATATTAGCATATTAGCATATTAGCATATTAGCATATTAGCATATTAGCATATTAGCATATTAGCATAGCATATTAGCATATTAGCATAGCATATTAGCATATTAGCTTAGCATATTAGCATATTAGCATATTAGCATATTAGCATATTAGCATATTAGCATATTAGCATAGCGTGTTAGCGTATTAGCATATTAGTATATTAGCATAGCATATTAGCATATTAGCATGGCATATTAGCATATTAGCATAGCATATTAGCATATTAGCATATTAGCATATTAGCATATTAGCATAGCATATTAGCATATTAGCATATTAGCATAGCGTGTTAGCATATTAACGTATTAGCATATTAGCATATTAGCATATTAGCATATTAGCATATTAGCATATTAGCATAGCATATTAGCATATTAGCATATTAGCATATTAGCATATTAGCATATTAGCATATTAGCATAGCGTGTTAGTGTATTAGCATATTAGCATATTAGCATATTAGCATAGCATATTAGCACATTAGCATATTAGCATATTAGCATATTAGCATATTAGCATAGCATATTGGCATATTAGCATATTAGCATATTAGCATATTAGCATATTAGCATAGCATATTAGCATATTAGCATATTAGCATTTTAGCATATTAGCATATTAGCATAGCATATTAGCATATTAGCATAGAATATTAGCATATTAGCATATTAGCATATTAGCATATTAGCATATTAGCATGGCATATTAGCATATTAGCATAGCATATTAGCATATTAGCATATTAGCATATTAGCATATTAGCATATTAGCATAGCGTGTTAGCATATTAACGTATTAGCATATTAGCATATTAGCATATTAGCATATTAGCATATTAGCATATTAGCATAGCATATTAGCATATTAGCATATTAGCATATTAGCATATTAGCATATTAGCATATTAGCATAGCGTGTTAGTGTATTAGCATATTAGCATATTAGCATAGCATATTAGCACATTAGCATATTAGCATATTAGCATATTAGCATATTAGCATAGCATATTAGCATATTAGCATATTAGCATATTAGCATATTAGCATAGCATATTAGCATATTAGCATATTAGCATATTAGCATATTAGCATATTAGCATATTAGCATATTAGCATAGCATATTAGCATATTAGCATAGAATATTAGCATATTAGCATATTAGCATATTAGCATAGCATATTAGCATATTAGCATATTAGCATTTTAGCATATTAGCGTATTAACATAGCATATTAGCATATTAGCATATTAGCATATTAGCATATTAGCATAGCATATTAGCATATTAGCATATTAGCATATTAACATATTAGCATAGCGTGTTAGTGTATTAGCATATTAGCATATTAGCATATTAGCATATTAGCATAGCATATTAGCATATTAGCATATTAGCATATTAGTATAGCATATTAGCATATTAGCATATTAGCATATTAGCATATTAGCATATTAGCATATTAGCATATTAGCATATTAGCATATTAGCTTAGCATATTAGCATAGCGTGTTAGCGTATTAGCATATTAGCATATTAGCATATTAACATATTAGCATATTAGCATATTAGCATATTAGCATAGCATATTAGCATATTAGCATATTAGCATATTAGCATATTAGCATAGCATATTAGCATAGCATATTAGCATATTAGCATATTAGCATAGCATATTAGCATATCAGCATTTCAGCATATTAGCATAGCATATTAGCATATTAGCATATTAGCATATTAGCATAGCATATTAGCATATTAGCATATTAGCATATTAGCATATTAGCATATTAGCATATTAGCATAGCATATTAGCACATTAGCATATTAGCATATTAGCATATTAGCATAGCGTATTAGCATATTAGCATATTAGCATAGCATATTAGCATATTAGCATATTAGCATATTAGCATATTAGCATATTAGCATATTAGCAAATTAGCATATTAGCATAGCATATTAGCATAGCATATTAGCATATTAGCATATTAGCAAATTAGCATATTAGCATATTAGCGTAGCATATTAGCATATTAGCATATTAGCATATTAGCATAGCATATTAGCATATTAGCATATTAGCATATTAGCATATTAGCATATTAGCATATTAGCATATTAGCATATTAGCATATTAGCCTAGCGTGTTAGCGTATTAGCATATTAGCATATTAGCATATTCGCATATTAGCATATTAGCATATTAGCATAGCATATTAGTATATTAGCATATTAGCATATTAGTATATTAGCATATTAGCATATTAGCATAGCATATTAGCATATTAGCATATTAGCATAGCATATTAGCATATTAGCATATTAGCATATTAGCATAGCGTGTTAGCGTATTAGCATATTAGCATAGCATATTAGCATATTAGCATATTAGCATATTAGCATAGCATATTAGCATATTAGCATATTAGCATATTAGCATATTAGCATATTAGCATAGTATATTAGCATATTAGCATATTAGCATATTAGCATATTAGCATATTAGCATATTAGCATATTAGCATATTAGCATATTAGCATATTAGCATATTAGCATATTAGCATATTAGCATATTAGCATGGCATATTAGCATGGCATATTAGCATATTAGCATAGCATATTAGCATATTAGCATAGCATATTAGCATATTAGCATATTAGCATATTAGCATATTAGCATATTAGCATATTAGCATAGCATATTAGCATATTAGCATATTAGCATATTAGCATATTAGCATATTAGCATAGCATATTAGCATAGCTTAGCATATTAGCATAATAGCATATTAGCATATTAGCATATTAGCATAGCATATTAGCATATTAGCATATTAGCATATTAGCATATTAGCATATTAGCATATTAGCATAGCGTGTTAGTGTATTAGCATATTAGCATATTAGCATATTAGCATATTAGCATATTAGCATATTAGCATGGCTTGTTAGCATATTAGCGTATTAGCATATTAGCATATTAGCATATTAGCATATTAGCATATTAGCATATTAGCATAGCATATTAGCATATTAGCATAATAGCATATTAGCATATTAGCATATTAGCATAGCATATTAGCATATTAGCATATTAGCACATTAGCATATTAGCATATTAGCATATTAGCATAGCGTGTTAGTGTATTAGCATATTAGCATATTAGCATATTAGCATATTAGCATATTAGCATAGCATATTAGCATATTAGCATATTAGCATATTAGCATAGCATATTAGCATATTAGCATATTAGCTTATTAGCATATTAGCATATTAGCATAGCATATTAGCATATTAGCATATTAGCATATTAGCATATTAGCATATTAGCATATTAGCATATTAGCATAGCATATTAGCATATTAGCATATTAGCATATTAGCATATTAGCATATTAGCATATTAGCATAGCATATTAGCATATTAGCATATTAGCATATTAGCATATTAGCATATTAGCATATTAGCATAGCATATTAGCATATTAGCATATTAGTATATTAGCATATTAGCATATTAGCATATTAGCATAGCATATTAGCATATTAGCATATTAGCATATTAGCATAGCATATTAGGATATTAGCATATTAGCATATTAGCATATTAGCATATTAGCATAGTATATTAGCATATTAGCATATTAGTATATTAGCATATTAGCATATTAGCATATTAGCATAGCATATTAGCATATTAGCATATTAGCATATTAGTATATTAGCATATTAGCGTATTAGCATATTAGCATATTAGCATATTAGCATATTAGCATAGCATATTAGCATATTAGCATATTAGCATATTAGCATATTAGCATATTAGCATATTAGCATATTAGCATAGCATATTAGCATATTAGCATATTAGCATATTAGCATATTAGCATATTAGCATAGCATATTAGCATATTAGCATATTAGCATATTAGTATATTAGCATATTAGCATAGCATATTAGCATATTAGCATATTAGCATATTAGCATATTAGCATATTAGCATATTAGCATAGCATATTAGCATATTAGCATATTAGCATATTAGCATATTAGCATATTAGCATAGCATATTAGCATATTAGCATATTAGCATATTAGCATATTAGCATATTAGCATAGCGTGTTAGTGTATTAGCATATTAGCATATTAGCATATTAGCATAGCATATTAGCATATTAGCATATTAGCATATTAGCATATTAGCATATTAGCATATTAGCATATTAGCATAGCATATTAGCATATTAGCATATTAGCATATTAGCATAGCATATTAGCATATTAGCATATTAGCATATTAGCATAGCATATTAGCATATTAGCATATTAGCATATTAGCATAGCATATTAGCATATTAGCATATTAGCATATTAGCATATTAGCATATTAGCATATTAACATATTAGCATATTAGCATATTAGCATATTAGCATATTAGCATAGCATATTAGCATATTAGCATATTAGCATATTAGCATATTAGCATAGCGTGTTAGCGTATTAGCATATTAGCATATTAGCATAGCATATTAGCATATTAGCATATTAGCATATTAGCATATTAGCTTATTAGCATATTAGCATATTAGCATAGCATATTAGCATATTAGCATATTAGCATATTAGCATATTAGCATATTAGCATAGCGTGTTAGCGTATTAGCATATTAGCATATTAGCATAGCATATTAGCATATTAGCATATTAGCATATTAGCATATTAGCATAGCATATTAGCATATTAGCATATTAGCATATTAGCGTATTAGCATATTAGCATATTAGCATATTAGCATATTAGCATAGCATGTTAGCGTATTAGCATATTAGCATATTAGCATATTAGCATATTAGCATAGCATGTTAGCGTATTAGCATATTAGCATATTAGCATATTAGCATATTAGCATAGCATAACATATTAGTATATCATATTAGCATATTAGCATATTAGCATATTAGCATATTAGCATAGCATATTAGCATATTAGCATATTAGCATATTAGCATATTAGCATAGCATATTAGCATATTAGCATATTAGCATATTAGCATATTAGCATAGCGTGTTAGTGTATTAGCATATTAGCATATTAGCATAGCATATTAGCATATTAGCATATTAGCATATTAGCATATTAGCATATTAGTATAGCATATTAGCATATTAGCATATTAGCATATTAGCATATTAGCATATTAGCATATTAGCATAGCATATTAGCATATTAGCATATTAGCATATTAGCATATTAGCATAGCATATTAGCATATTAGCATATTAGCATATTAGCATAGCATATTAGCATATTAGCATATTAGCATATTAGCATATTAGCATATTAGCATATTAGCATATTAGCATAGCATGTTAGCGTATTAGGGTATTAGCATATTAGCATAGCGTATTAGCGTATTAGCATATTAGCATATTAGCATAGAATATTAGCATATTAGCATATTAGCATATTAGCATAGCATATTAGCATATTAGCATATTAGCATATTAGCATATTAGCATATTAGCATATTAGCATAGCATATTAGCATATTAGCATATTAGCATATTAGCATAGCGTGTTAATGTATTAGCATATTAGCATATTAGCATATTAGCATATTAGCATATTAGCATATTAGCATAGCATATTAGCATATTAGCATATTAGCATATTAGCATATTAGCATAGCATATTAGCATATTAGCATATTAGCATATTAGCATATTAGCATATTAACATATTAGCATATTAGCATAGCATATTAGCATATTAGCATATTAGCATATTAGCATAGCATATTAGCATATTAGCATATTAGCATATTAGCATATTAGCATATTAGCATAGCATATTAGCATACTAGCATATTAGCATATTAGCATATTAGCATAGCATGTTAGCGTATTAGCATATTAGTATATTAGCATATTAGCATATTAGCATATTAGCATATTAGCATATTAGCATATTAGTATATTAGCATATTAGCATATTAGCATATTAGCATAGCATATTAGCAAATTAGCATATTAGCATATTAGCATATTAGCATATTAGTATATTAGCATAGTATATTAGCATAGCATATTAGCATATTAGCATATTAGTATATTAGCATATTAGTATATTAGCATATTAGCATATTAGCATATTTGCATAGCATATTAGCATATTAGCATATTAGCATATTAGCATAGCATATTAGCATATTAGCATATTAGTATATTAGCATATTAGCATATTAGCATATTAGCATAGCATATTAGCATATTAGCATATTAGCATATTAGCATATTAGCATATTAGCATATTAGCATAGCATATTAGCATATTAGCATATTAGCATATTAGTATATTAGTATATTAGCATATTAGCATATTAGCATATTAGCATATTAGCATAGCATATTAGCATATTAGCATATTAGCATATTAGCATATTAGCATATTAGCATAGCATATTAGCATATTAGCATATTAGCATATTAGCATAGCATATTAGCATAGCATATTAGCATAGCATATTAGCATAGCATATTAGCATATTAGCATAGCATATTAGCATATTAGCATATTAGCATAGCATATTAGCATAGCATATTAGCATATTAGCATATTAGCATATTAGCATATTAGCATAGCATATTAGCATATTAGCATATTAGCATATTAGCATATTAGCATATTAGCATATTAGCATAGCATATTAGCATATTAGCATATTAGCGTATTAGCGTATTAGCGTATTAGCATATTAGCATATTAGCATATTAGCATATTAGCATATTAGCATATTAGCATAGCATATTAGCATATTAGCATATTAGCATATTAGCATATTAGCATATTTGCATAGCATATTAGCATATTAGCATATTAGCATATTAGCATAGCATATTAGCATATTAGCATATTAGCATATTAGCATATTAGCATAGCGTGTTAGCATATTAGCATATTAGCATAGCATATTAGCATATTAGCATATTAGCATATTAGCATATTAGCATAGCATATTAGCATATTAGCATATTAGCATATTAGCATATTAGCATATTAGCATATTAGCATAGCATATTAGCATATTAGCATATTAGCATATTAGCATATTAGCATAGCATATTAGCATATTAGCATATTAGCATATTAGCATATTAGCATAACATATTAGCATATTAGCATATTAGCATATTATCATATTAGCATATTAGCATAGCGTGTTAGCGTATTAGCATATTAGCATATTAGCATAGCATATTAGCATATTAGCATATTAGCATATTAGCATATTAGCATATTAGCATTGCATATTAGCACATTAGCATATTAGCATATTAGTATATTAGCATAGCATATTAGCATATTAGCATATTAGCATATTAGCATATTAGCATAGCATATTAGCATATTAGCATATTAGCATAGCATATTAGCATATTAGCATATTAGCATATTAGCATAGCATATTAGCATATTAGCATATTAGCATATTAGCATATTAGCATAGCATATTAGCATATTAGCATATTAGCATATTAGCATATTAGCATAGCATATTAGCATATTAGCATATTAGCATAGCATATTAGCATATTAGCATATTAGCATATTAGTATATTAGTATATTAGCATATTAGCATAGCATATTAGCATAGCGTGTTAGCGTATTAGCATATTAGCATATTAGCATATTAGCATAGCATATTAGCATATTAGCATAGCATATTAGCATATTAGCATAGCATATTAGCATATTAGCATATTAGCATATTAGCATATTAGCATATTAGCATATTAGCATAGCGTGTTAGCATATTAGCGTATTAGCATATTAGCATATTAACATATTAGCATATTAGCATAGCATATTAGCATATTAGCATATTAGCATATTAGCATATTAGCATATTAGCATATTAGCATAGTATATTAGCATATTAGCATATTAGCATATTAGCATATTAGCATATTAGCATATTAGCATATTAGCATTGCATATTAGCATATTAGCATATTAGCATATTAGCATATTAGCATAGCATATTAGCATATTAGCATATTAGCATATTAGCATATTAACATATTAGCATATTAGCATATTAGCATAGCATATTAGCATATTAGCATATTAGCATATTAGCATATTAGCATAGCATATTAGCATATTAGCATATTAGCATATTAGCATAGCGTGTTAGTGTATTAGCATATTAGCATATTAGCATATTAGCATATTAGCATAGCATATTAGCATATTAGCATATTAGCATATTAGCATATTAGCATATTAGCATATTAGCATATTAGCATAGCATATTAGCATATTAGCATATTAGCATATTAGCATATTAGCATATTAGCATATTAGCATATTAGCATATTAGCATAGCATATTAGCATATTAGCATAGCATATTAGCATATTAGCTTAGCATATTAGCATATTAGCATATTAGCATATTAGCATAGCATATTAGCATGGCATATTAGCATATTAGCATATTAGCATATTAGCATAGCATATTAGCATATTAGCATATTAGCATATTAGTATATTAGCATATTAGCATAGTATATTAGCATATTAGCATATTAGCATATTAGCATATTAGCATATTAGCATAGCATATTAGCATATTAGCATATTAGCATATTAGCATATTAGCATATTAGCATATTAGCATGGCATATTAGCATATTAGCATAGCATATTAGCATATTAGCATAGCATAGCATATTAGCATATTAGCATATTAGCATATTAGCATATTAGCATAGCATATTAGCATATTAGCAAATTAGCATATTAGCATATTAGCATATTAGCATATTAGCATATTAGCATAGCATATTAGCACATTAGCATATTAGCATATTAGCATATTAGCATAGCGTATTAGCATATTAGCATATTAGCATAGCATATTAGCATATTAGCATATTAGCATATTAGCATATTAGCATATTAGCAAATTAGCATATTAGCATAGCATATTAGCATAGCATATTAGCATATTAGCATATTAGCAAATTAGCATATTAGCATATTAGCGTAGCATATTAGCATATTAGCATATTAGCATATTAGCATAGCATATTAGCATATTAGCATATTAGCATATTAGCATATTAGCATATTAGCATATTAGCATATTAGCCTAGCGTGTTAGCGTATTAGCATATTAGCATATTAGCATATTCGCATATTAGCATATTAGCATATTAGCATAGCATATTAGTATATTAGCATATTAGCATATTAGTATATTAGCATATTAGCATATTAGCATAGCATATTAGCATATTAGCATATTAGCATAGCATATTAGCATATTAGCATATTAGCATATTAGCATAGCGTGTTAGCGTATTAGCATATTAGCATAGCATATTAGCATATTAGCATATTAGCATATTAGCATAGCATATTAGCATATTAGCATATTAGCATATTAGCATATTAGCATATTAGCATAGTATATTAGCATATTAGCATATTAGCATATTAGCATATTAGCATATTAGCATATTAGCATATTAGCATAGCATATTAGCATATTAGCATATTAGCATATTAGCATATTAGCATATTAGCATATTAGCATGGCATATTAGCATGGCATATTAGCATATTAGCATAGCATATTAGCATATTAGCATAGCATATTAGCATATTAGCATATTAGCATATTAGCATATTAGCATATTAGCATAGCATATTAGCATATTAGCATATTAGCATATTAGCATATTAGCATATTAGCATAGCATATTAGCATAGCTTAGCATATTAGCATAATAGCATATTAGCATATTAGCATATTAGCATAGCATATTAGCATATTAGCATATTAGCATATTAGCATATTAGCATATTAGCATATTAGCATAGCGTGTTAGTGTATTAGCATATTAGCATATTAGCATATTAGCATATTAGCATATTAGCATATTAGCATGGCTTGTTAGCATATTAGCGTATTAGCATATTAGCATATTAGCATATTAGCATATTAGCATATTAGCATATTAGCATATTAGCATAGCATATTAGCATATTAGCATAATAGCATATTAGCATAGCATATTAGCATAGCATATTAGCATATTAGCATATTAGCACATTAGCATATTAGCATATTAGCATATTAGCATAGCGTGTTAGTGTATTAGCATATTAGCATATTAGCATATTAGCATATTAGCATATTAGCATAGCATATTAGCATATTAGCATATTAGCATATTAGCATAGCATATTAGCATATTAGCATATTAGCTTATTAGCATATTAGCATATTAGCATAGCATATTAGCATATTAGCATATTAGCATATTAGCATATTAGCATATTAGCATATTAGCATAGCATATTAGCATATTAGCATATTAGCATATTAGCATATTAGCATATTAGCATATTAGCATATTAGCATAGCATATTAGCATATTAGCATATTAGCATATTAGCATATTAGCATATTAGCATATTAGCATATTAGCATAGCATATTAGCATATTAGCATATTAGTATATTAGCATATTAGCATATTAGCATATTAGCATATTAGCATAGCATATTAGCATATTAGCATATTAGCATATTAGCATAGCATATTAGGATATTAGCATATTAGCATATTAGCATATTAGCATATTAGCATATTAGCATATTAGCATAGTATATTAGCATATTAGCATATTAGTATATTAGCATATTAGCATATTAGCATATTAGCATAGCATATTAGCATATTAGCATATTAGCATATTAGTATATTAGCATATTAGCGTATTAGCATATTAGCATATTAGCATATTAGCATATTAGCATATTAGCATAGCATATTAGCATATTAGCATATTAGCATATTAGCATATTAGCATATTAGCATAGCATATTAGCATATTAGCATATTAGCATATTAGCATATTAGCATATTAGCATAGCATATTAGCATATTAGCATATTAGCATATTAGTATATTAGCATATTAGCATAGCATATTAGCATATTAGCATATTAGCATATTAGCATATTAGCATATTAGCATATTAGCATATTAGCATATTAGCATATTAGCATAGCATATTAGCATATTAGCATATTAGCATATTAGCATATTAGCATATTAGCATAGCATATTAGCATATTAGCATATTAGCATATTAGCATATTAGCATATTAGCATAGCGTGTTAGTGTATTAGCATATTAGCATATTAGCATATTAGCATATTAGCATATTAGCATATTAGCATATTAGCATATTAGCATATTAGCATATTAGCATAGCATATTAGCATATTAGCATATTAGCATATTAGCATAGCATATTAGCATATTAGCATATTAGCATATTAGCATAGCATATTAGCATATTAGCATATTAGCATATTAGCATAGCATATTAGCATATTAGCATATTAGCATATTAGCATATTAGCATATTAGCATATTAACATATTAGCATATTAGCATATTAGCATATTAGCATATTAGCATAGCATATTAGCATATTAGCATATTAGCATATTAGCATATTAGCATAGCGTGTTAGCGTATTAGCATATTAGCATATTAGCATAGCATATTAGCATATTAGTATATTAGCATATTAGCATATTAGCATATTCGCATATTAGCATAGCATATTAGCAAATTAGTATATTAGCATATTAGCATATTAGCATATTAGTATATTAGCATATTAGCATATTAGCATAGCATATTAGCATAGCATATTAGCATAGCATATTAGCATATTAGCATATTAGCATATTAGCATATTAGCATATTAACATAGCATATTAGCATATTAGCATATTAGCATATTAGCATATTAGCATAGCATATTAGCATATTAGCATATTAGCATATTAGCATATTAGCATAGCATATTAGCATATTAGCATATTAGCATATTAGCATATTAGCATAGCATATTAGCATATTAGCATATTAGCATATTAGTATATTAGTATATTAGCATATTAGCATATTAGCATATTAGCATATTAGCATAGCATATTAGCATATTAGCATATTAGCATATTAGCATAGCATATTAGCATATTAGCATATTAGCGTATTAGCATAGCATATTAGCATATTAGCATATTAGCATATTAGCATATTAGCATATTAGCATAGCATATTAGCATATTAGCATATTAGCATATTAGCGTATTAGCATATTAGCATATTAGCATATTAGCATATTAGCATTAGCATATTAGCATATTAGCATATTAGCATATTAGCATATTAGCATAGCATATTAGCATATTAGCATATTAGCATATTAGCATATTAGCATATTAGCATATTAGCATATTAGCATAGCGTGTTAGTGTATTAGCATATTAGCATATTAGCATAGTATATTAGCATATTAGCATATTAGCATATTAGCATATTAGCATATTAGCATATTAGCATATTAGCATAGCATATTAGCATATTAGCATATTAGCATATTAGCATATTAGCATATTAGCATAGCATGTTAGCGTATTAGCATATTAGCATATTAGCATATTAGCATATTAGCATATTAGCATAGCATATTAGCATAAGCATATTAGCATAGCATATTAGCATATTAGCATATTAGCATATTAGCATATTAGCTTATTAGCATATTAGCATATTAGAATATTAGCATATTAGCATATTAGCATATTAGCATAGCGTGTTAGCGTATTAGCATATTAGCATATTAGCATAGCATATTAGCATATTAGCATATTAGCATATTAGCATATTAGCATAGCATATTAGCATATTAGCATATTAGCATATTAGCGTATTAGCATATTAGCATATTAGCATATTAGCATATTAGCATAGCATGTTAGCGTATTAGCATATTAGCATATTAGCATATTAGCATATTAGCATATTAGCATAGCATAGCATATTAGCATATTATCATATTAGCATATTAGCATATTAGCATATTAGCATATTAGCATATTAGCATAGCATAGCATATTAGCATATTAGCATATTAGCATATTAGCATATTAGCATAGCATATTAGCATATTAGCATATTAGCATATTAGCATATTAGCATATTAGCATATTAGCATATTAGCATAGCGTGTTAGTGTATTAGCATATTAGCATATTAGCATAGCATATTAGCATATTAGCATATTAGCATATTAGCATATTAGTATAGCATATTAGCATATTAGCATATTAGTATATTAGCATATTAGCATAGCATATTAGCATATTAGCATATTAGCATATTAGTATATTAGCATATTAGCATAGCATGTTAGCGTATTAGCATATTAGCATATTAGCATATTAGCATATTAGCATATTAGCATATTAGCATATTAGCATAGCATATTAGCATAGCATATTAGCATATTAGCATATTAGCATATTAGCATATTAGCATATTAGCATATTAGCATATTAGCTTATTAGCATATTAGCATATTAGCATAGCATATTAGCATATTAGCATATTAGCATATTAGCATATTAGCATATTAGCATATTAGCATAGCGTGTTAGCGTATTAGCATATTAGCATATTAGCATAGCATATTAGCATATTAACATATTAGCATATTAGCATATTAGCATAGCATATTAGCATATTAGCATATTAGCATATTAGCGTATTAGCATATTAGCATATTAGCATATTAGCATATTAGCATAGCATGTTAGCGTATTAGCATATTAGCATATTAGCATATTAGCATATTAGCATAGCATGTTAGCGTATTAGCATATTAGCATATTAGCATATTAGCATATTAGCATATTAGCATAGCATAGCATATTAGCATATTATCATATTAGCATATTAGCATATTAGCATAGCATATTAGCATAGCATATTAGCATATTAGCATATTAGCATATTAGCATATTAGCATATTAGCATAGCATATTAGCATATTAGCATATTAGCATATTAGCATATTAGCATAGCGTGTTAGTGTATTAGCATATTAGCATATTAGCATAGCATATTAGCATATTAGCGTATTAGCATATTAGCATATTAGCATATTAGCATATTAGCATATTAGTATAGCATAGCATATTAGCATATTAGCATATTAGCATATTAGCATAGCATATTAGCATATTAGCATATTAGCATATTAGCATAGCATATTAGCATATTAGCATATTAGCATATTAGCATAGCATATTAGCATATTAGCATATTAGCATATTAGCATATTAGCATATTAGCATATTAGCATAGCATGTTAGCGTATTAGGGTATTAGCATATTAGCATAGCGTATTAGCGTATTAGCATATTAGCATATTAGCATAGAATATTAGCATATTAGCATATTAGCATATTAGCATAGCATATTAGCATATTAGCATATTAGCATATTAGCATATTAGCATATTAGCATAGCATATTAGCATATTAGCATATTAGCATATTAGCATAGCGTGTTAATGTATTAGCATATTAGCATATTAGCATATTAGCATATTAGCATATTAGCATATTAGCATATTAGCATAGCATATTAGCATATTAGCATATTAGCATATTAGCATATTAGCATAGCATATTAGCATATTAGCATATTAGCATATTAGCATATTAGCATATTAACATATTAGTATATTAGCATAGCATATTAGCATATTAGCATATTAGCATATTAGCATAGCATATTAGCATATTAGCATATTAGCATATTAGCATATTAGCATAGCATATTAGCATACTAGCATATTAGCATATTAGCATATTAGCATAGCATGTTAGCGTATTAGCATATTAGTATATAAGCATATTAGCATATTAGCATATTAGCATATTAGCATATTAGCATATTAGTATATTAGCATATTAGCATATTAGCATATTAGCATAGCATATTAGCAAATTAGCATATTAGCATATTAGCATATTAGCATATTAGTATATTAGCATAGTATATTAGCATAGCATATTAGCATATTAGCATATTAGTATATTAGCATATTAGCATATTAGCATATTTGCATAGCATATTAGCATATTAGCATATTAGCATATTAGCATAGCATATTAGCATATTAGCATATTAGTATATTAGCATATTAGCATATTAGCATATTAGCATAGCATATTAGCATATTAGCATAGCATATTAGCATATTAGCATATTAGCATATTAGCATATTAGCATATTAGCATAGCATATTAGCATATTAGCATATTAGCATATTAGTATATTAGTATATTAGCATATTAGCATATTAGCATATTAGCATAGCATATTAGCATAGCATATTAGCATAGCATATTAGCATATTAGCATAGCATATTAGCATATTAGCATATTAGCATAGCATATTAGCATAGCATATTAGCATATTAGCATATTAGCATATTAGCATATTAGCATAGCATATTAGCATATTAGCATATTAGCGTATTAGCGTATTAGCGTATTAGCATATTAGCATATTAGCATATTAGCATATTAGCATATTAGCATATTAGCATATTAGCATATTAGCATATTAGCATATTTGCATAGCATATTAGCATATTAGCATATTAGCATATTAGCATATTAGCATATTAGCATAGCATATTAGCATATTAGCATATTAGCATATTAGCATAGCGTGTTAGCATATTAGCATATTAGCATAGCATATTAGCATATTAGCATATTAGCATATTAGCATATTAGCATAGCATATTAGCATATTAGCATATTAGCATATTAGCATATTAGCATATTAGCATATTAGCATATTAGCATATTAGCATAGCATATTAGCATATTAGCATATTAGCATATTAGCATATTAGCATATTAGCATAGCATATTAGCATATTAGCATATTAGCATATTAGCATATTAGCATAGCATATTAGCATATTAGCATATTAGCATATTATCATATTAGCATATTAGCATAGCGTGTTAGCGTATTAGCATATTAGCATATTAGCATAGCATATTAGCATATTAGCATATTAGCATATTAGCATATTAGCATATTAGCATATTAGCATTGCATATTAGCACATTAGCATATTAGCATATTAGTATATTAGCATAGCATATTAGCATATTAGCATATTAGCATATTAGCATATTAGCATAGCATATTAGCATATTAGCATATTAGCATAGCATATTAGCATATTAGCATATTAGCATATTAGCATATTAGCATAGCATATTAGCATATTAGCATATTAGCATATTAGCATATTAGCATATTAGCATAGCATATTAGCATATTAGCATATTAGCATATTAGCATAGCATATTAGCATATTAGCATATTAGTATATTAGCATATTAGCATATTAGCATAGCATATTAGCATAGCGTGTTAGCGTATTAGCATATTAGCATATTAGCATAGCATATTAGCATATTAGCATAGCATATTAGCATATTAGCATAGCATATTAGCATATTAGCATATTAGCATATTAGCATATTAGCATATTAGCATATTAGCATAGCGTGTTAGCATATTAGCGTATTAGCATATTAGCATATTAACATAGCATATTAGCATAGCATATTAGCATATTAGCATATTAGCATATTAGCATATTAGCATATTAGCATAGCATATTAGCATATTAGCATATTAGCATATTAGCATATTAGCATATTAGCATATTAGCATTGCATATTAGCATATTAGCATATTAGCATATTAGCATATTAGCATATTAGCATATTAGCATAGCATATTAGCATATTAGCATATTAGCATATTAGCATATTAACATATTAGCATATTAGCATATTAGCATAGCATATTAGCATATTAGCATATTAGCATATTAGCATATTAGCATATTAGCATATTAGCATAGCATATTAGCATATTAGCATATTAGCATATTAGCATAGCGTGTTAGTGTATTAGCATATTAGCATATTAGCATATTAGCATATTAGCATATTAGCATATTAGCATATTAGCATATTAGCATATTAGCATAGCATATTAGCATATTAGCATATTAGCATATTAGCATATTAGCATATTAGCATATTAGCATAGCATATTAGCATATTAGCATAGCATATTAGCATATTAGCTTAGCATATTAGCATATTAGCATATTAGCATATTAGCATAGCATATTAGCATGGCATATTAGCATATTAGCATATTAGCATATTAGCATATTAGCATAGCATATTAGCATATTAGCATATTAGCATATTAGCATATTAGCATATTAGTATATTAGCATAGCATATTAGCATATTAGCATATTAGCATATTAGCATATTAGCATATTAGCATATTAGCATAGCTTAGCATATTAGCGTATTAAAATATTAGCATATTAGTATATTAGCATATTAGCATATTAGCATAGCATATTAGCATATTAGCATATTAGCATATTAGCATATTAGCATATTAGCATATTAGCATATTAGCATAGCATATTAGCATAGCATATTAGCATATTAGCATATTAGCATATTAGCATATTAGCATATCAGCATATTAGCATATTAGCATAGCATATTAGCATATTAGCATATTAGCATATTAGTATATTAGCATATTAGCATATTAGCATATTAGTATATTAGCATATTAGCATATTAGCATATTAGCATATTAGCATAGCGTGTTAGTGTATTAGCATATTAGCATATTAGCATAGTATATTAGCATATTAGCATATTAGCATATTAGCATATTAGCATATTAGCATATTAGCATATTAGCATATTAGCATAGCATATTAGCATATTAGCATATTAGCATATTAGCATAGCATATTAGCATATTAGCATATTAGCATATTAGCATATTAGCATAGCATATTAACATATTAGCATATTAGCATATTAGCATATTAGCATAGCATATTAGCATATTAGCATATTAGCATATTAGCATAGCATATTAGCATATTAGCATATTAGCATATTAGCATATTAGCATAGCATATTAGCATATTAGCATATTAGCATATTAGCATATTAGCATAGCATATTAGCATATTAGCATATTAGCATATTAGCATATTAGCATATTAGCATATTAGCATATTAGCATAGCATATTAGCATATTAGCATATTAGCATATTAGCATAGCGTGTTAGCGTATCAGCATATTAGCATAGCATATTAGTATATTAGCATATTAGCATATTAGTATAGCATATTAGCATATTAGCATATTAGCATATTAGCATAGCATATTAGCATATTAGCATATTAGCATATTAGCATATTAGCATATTAGCATATTAGCATATTAGCATATTAGCATAGCATATTAGCATATTAGCATATTAGCATATTAGCATATTAGCATATTAGCATAGCATATTAGCATATTAGCATATTAGCATAGCATATTAGCATATTAGCATATTAGCATATTAGCATATTAGCATATTAGCATAGCGTGTTAGCGTATTAGCATATTAGCATATTAACATAGCATATTAGCATATTAGCATAGCATATTAGCATATTAGCATAGCATATTAGCATATTAGCATATTAGCATATTAGCATATTAGCATAGCGTGTTAGCATATTAGCGTATTAGCATATTAGCATATTAGCATATTAGCATATTAGCATAGCATATTAGCATATTAGCATATTAGCATATTAGCATATTAGCATAGCATATTAGCATATTAGCATATTAGCATATTAGCATATTAGCATATTAGCATATTAGCATAGCGTGTTAGTGTATTAGCATATTAGCATATTAGCATAGCATATTAGCATATTAGCATATTAGTATATTAGCATATTAGCATATTAGCATAGCATATTAGCATATTAGCATATTAGCATAGCATATTAGCATATCAGCATTTCAGCATATTAGCATAGCATATTAGCATATTAGCATATTAGCATATTAGCATAGCATATTAGCATATTAGCATATTAGCATATTAGCATATTAGCATATTAGCATATTAGCATAGCATATTAGCACATTAGCATATTAGCATATTAGCATATTAGCATAGCGTATTAGCATATTAGCATATTAGCATAGCATATTAGCATATTAGCATATTAGCATATTAGCATATTAGCAAATTAGCATATTAGCATAGCATATTAGCATAGCATATTAGCATATTAGCATATTAGCAAATTAGCATATTAGCATATTAGCGTAGCATATTAGCATATTAGCATATTAGCATATTAGCATAGCATATTAGCATATTAGCATATTAGCATATTAGCATATTAGCATATTAGCATATTAGCCTAGCGTGTTAGCGTATTAGCATATTAGCATATTAGCATATTCGCATATTAGCATATTAGCATATTAGCATAGCATATTAGTATATTAGCATATTAGCATATTAGTATATTAGCATATTAGCATATTAGCATAGCATATTAGCATATTAGCATATTAGCATAGCATATTAGCATATTAGCATATTAGCATATTAGCATAGCGTGTTAGCGTATTAGCATATTAGCATAGCATATTAGCATATTAGCATATTAGCATATTAGCATAGCATATTAGCATATTAGCATATTAGCATATTAGCATATTAGCATATTAGCATAGTATATTAGCATATTAGCATATTAGCATATTAGCATATTAGCATATTAGCATATTAGCATATTAGCATAGCATATTAGCATATTAGCATATTAGCATATTAGCATATTAGCATATTAGCATATTAGCATGGCATATTAGCATGGCATATTAGCATATTAGCATAGCATATTAGCATATTAGCATAGCATATTAGCATATTAGCATATTAGCATATTAGCATATTAGCATATTAGCATAGCATATTAGCATATTAGCATATTAGCATATTAGCATATTAGCATATTAGCATAGCATATTAGCATAGCTTAGCATATTAGCATAATAGCATATTAGCATATTAGCATATTAGCATAGCATATTAGCATATTAGCATATTAGCATATTAGCATATTAGCATATTAGCATATTAGCATAGCGTGTTAGTGTATTAGCATATTAGCATATTAGCATATTAGCATATTAGCATATTAGCATATTAGCATGGCTTGTTAGCATATTAGCGTATTAGCATATTAGCATATTAGCATATTAGCATATTAGCATATTAGCATATTAGCATAGCATATTAGCATATTAGCATAATAGCATATTAGCATATTAGCATATTAGCATAGCATATTAGCATATTAGCATATTAGCACATTAGCATATTAGCATATTAGCATATTAGCATAGCGTGTTAGTGTATTAGCATATTAGCATATTAGCATATTAGCATATTAGCATATTAGCATAGCATATTAGCATATTAGCATATTAGCATATTAGCATAGCATATTAGCATATTAGCATATTAGCTTATTAGCATATTAGCATATTAGCATAGCATATTAGCATATTAGCATATTAGCATATTAGCATATTAGCATATTAGCATATTAGCATATTAGCATAGCATATTAGCATATTAGCATATTAGCATATTAGCATATTAGCATATTAGCATATTAGCATATTAGCATAGCATATTAGCATATTAGCATATTAGCATATTAGCATATTAGCATATTAGCATATTAGCATATTAGCATAGCATATTAGCATATTAGCATATTAGTATATTAGCATATTAGCATATTAGCATATTAGCATATTAGCATAGCATATTAGCATATTAGCATATTAGCATATTAGCATAGCATATTAGGATATTAGCATATTAGCATATTAGCATATTAGCATATTAGCATATTAGCATATTAGCATATTAGCATAGTATATTAGCATATTAGCATATTAGTATATTAGCATATTAGCATATTAGCATATTAGCATAGCATATTAGCATATTAGCATATTAGCATATTAGTATATTAGCATATTAGCGTATTAGCATATTAGCATATTAGCATATTAGCATATTAGCATAGCATATTAGCATATTAGCATATTAGCATATTAGCATATTAGCATATTAGCATATTAGCATAGCATATTAGCATATTAGCATATTAGCATATTAGCATATTAGCATATTAGCATAGCATATTAGCATATTAGCATATTAGCATATTAGTATATTAGCATATTAGCATAGCATATTAGCATATTAGCATATTAGCATATTAGCATATTAGCATATTAGCATATTAGCATATTAGCATAGCATATTAGCATATTAGCATATTAGCATATTAGCATATTAGCATATTAGCATAGCATATTAGCATATTAGCATATTAGCATATTAGCATAGCGTGTTAGTGTATTAGCATATTAGCATATTAGCATATTAGCATAGCATATTAGCATATTAGCATATTAGCATATTAGCATATTAGCATATTAGCATATTAGCATATTAGCATAGCATATTAGCATATTAGCATATTAGCATATTAGCATAGCATATTAGCATATTAGCATATTAGCATATTAGCATAGCATATTAGCATATTAGCATATTAGCATATTAGCATAGCATATTAGCATATTAGCATATTAGCATATTAGCATATTAGCATATTAGCATATTAACATATTAGCATATTAGCATATTAGCATATTAGCATATTAGCATAGCATATTAGCATATTAGCATATTAGCATATTAGCATATTAGCATAGCGTGTTAGCGTATTAGCATATTAGCATATTAGCATAGCATATTAGCATATTAGCATATTAGCATATTAGCATATTAGCTTATTAGCATATTAGCATATTAGCATAGCATATTAGCATATTAGCATATTAGCATATTAGCATATTAGCATATTAGCATAGCGTGTTAGCGTATTAGCATATTAGCATATTAGCATAGCATATTAGCATATTAGCATATTAGCATATTAGCATATTAGCATAGCATATTAGCATATTAGCATATTAGCATATTAGCGTATTAGCATATTAGCATATTAGCATATTAGCATATTAGCATAGCATGTTAGCGTATTAGCATATTAGCATATTAGCATATTAGCATATTAGCATAGCATGTTAGCGTATTAGCATATTAGCATATTAGCATATTAGCATATTAGCATAGCATAACATATTAGCATATCATATTAGCATATTAGCATATTAGCATATTAGCATATTAGCATAGCATATTAGCATATTAGCATATTAGCATATTAGCATATTAGCATAGCATATTAGCATATTAGCATATTAGCATATTAGCATATTAGCATAGCGTGTTAGTGTATTAGCATATTAGCATATTAGCATAGCATATTAGCATATTAGCATATTAGCATATTAGCATATTAGCATATTAGTATAGCATATTAGCATATTAGCATATTAGCATATTAGCATATTAGCATATTAGCATATTAGCATAGCATATTAGCATAGCATATTAGCATATTAGCATATTAGCATATTAGCATATTAGCATAGCATATTAGCATATTAGCATATTAGCATATTAGCATAGCATATTAGCATATTAGCATATTAGCATATTAGCATATTAGCATATTAGCATATTAGCATATTAGCATAGCATGTTAGCGTATTAGGGTATTAGCATATTAGCATAGCGTATTAGCGTATTAGCATATTAGCATATTAGCATAGAATATTAGCATATTAGCATATTAGCATATTAGCATAGCATATTAGCATATTAGCATATTAGCATATTAGCATATTAGCATATTAGCATAGCATATTAGCATATTAGCATATTAGCATATTAGCATAGCGTGTTAATGTATTAGCATATTAGCATATTAGCATATTAGCATATTAGCATATTAGCATATTAGCATAGCATATTAGCATATTAGCATATTAGCATATTAGCATATTAGCATAGCATATTAGCATATTAGCATATTAGCATATTAGCATATTAGCATATTAACATATTAGCATATTAGCATAGCATATTAGCATATTAGCATATTAGCATATTAGCATAGCATATTAGCATATTAGCATATTAGCATATTAGCATATTAGCATATTAGCATAGCATATTAGCATACTAGCATATTAGCATATTAGCATATTAGCATAGCATGTTAGCGTATTAGCATATTAGTATATTAGCATATTAGCATATTAGCATATTAGCATATTAGCATATTAGTATATTAGCATATTAGCATATTAGCATATTAGCATAGCATATTAGCAAATTAGCATATTAGCATATTAGCATATTAGCATATTAGTATATTAGCATAGTATATTAGCATAGCATATTAGCATATTAGCATATTAGTATATTAGCATATTAGTATATTAGCATATTAGCATATTAGCATATTTGCATAGCATATTAGCATATTAGCATATTAGCATATTAGCATAGCATATTAGCATATTAGCATATTAGTATATTAGCATATTAGCATATTAGCATATTAGCATAGCATATTAGCATATTAGCATATTAGCATATTAGCATATTAGCATATTAGCATAGCATATTAGCATATTAGCATATTAGCATATTAGTATATTAGTATATTAGCATATTAGCATATTAGCATATTAGCATATTAGCATATTAGCATAGCATATTAGCATATTAGCATATTAGCATATTAGCATATTAGCATAGCATATTAGCATATTAGCATATTAGCATATTAGCATAGCATATTAGCATAGCATATTAGCATAGCATATTAGCATAGCATATTAGCATATTAGCATAGCATATTAGCATATTAGCATATTAGCATAGCATATTAGCATAGCATATTAGCATATTAGCATATTAGCATATTAGCATATTAGCATAGCATATTAGCATATTAGCATATTAGCATATTAGCATATTAGCATATTAGCATATTAGCATAGCATATTAGCATATTAGCATATTAGCGTATTAGCGTATTAGCGTATTAGCATATTAGCATATTAGCATATTAGCATATTAGCATATTAGCATATTAGCATAGCATATTAGCATATTAGCATATTAGCATATTAGCATATTAGCATATTTGCATAGCATATTAGCATATTAGCATATTAGCATATTAGCATAGCATATTAGCATATTAGCATATTAGCATATTAGCATATTAGCATATTAGCATAGCGTGTTAGCATATTAGCATATTAGCATAGCATATTAGCATATTAGCATATTAGCATATTAGCATATTAGCATAGCATATTAGCATATTAGCATATTAGCATATTAGCATATTAGCATATTAGCATATTAGCATAGCATATTAGCATATTAGCATATTAGCATATTAGCATATTAGCATAGCATATTAGCATATTAGCATATTAGCATATTAGCATATTAGCATAACATATTAGCATATTAGCATATTAGCATATTATCATATTAGCATATTAGCATAGCGTGTTAGCGTATTAGCATATTAGCATATTAGCATAGCATATTAGCATATTAGCATATTAGCATATTAGCATATTAGCATATTAGCATTGCATATTAGCACATTAGCATATTAGCATATTAGTATATTAGCATAGCATATTAGCATATTAGCATATTAGCATATTAGCATATTAGCATAGCATATTAGCATATTAGCATATTAGCATAGCATATTAGCATATTAGCATATTAGCATATTAGCATAGCATATTAGCATATTAGCATATTAGCATATTAGCATATTAGCATAGCATATTAGCATATTAGCATATTAGCATATTAGCATATTAGCATAGCATATTAGCATATTAGCATATTAGCATAGCATATTAGCATATTAGCATATTAGCATATTAGTATATTAGCATATTAGCATATTAGCATAGCATATTAGCATAGCGTGTTAGCGTATTAGCATATTAGCATATTAGCATATTAGCATAGCATATTAGCATATTAGCATAGCATATTAGCATATTAGCATAGCATATTAGCATATTAGCATATTAGCATATTAGCATATTAGCATATTAGCATATTAGCATAGCGTGTTAGCATATTAGCGTATTAGCATATTAGCATATTAACATATTAGCATATTAGCATAGCATATTAGCATATTAGCATATTAGCATATTAGCATATTAGCATATTAGCATATTAGCATAGTATATTAGCATATTAGCATATTAGCATATTAGCATATTAGCATATTAGCATATTAGCATATTAGCATTGCATATTAGCATATTAGCATATTAGCATATTAGCATATTAGCATAGCATATTAGCATATTAGCATATTAGCATATTAGCATATTAACATATTAGCATATTAGCATATTAGCATAGCATATTAGCATATTAGCATATTAGCATATTAGCATATTAGCATAGCATATTAGCATATTAGCATATTAGCATATTAGCATAGCGTGTTAGTGTATTAGCATATTAGCATATTAGCATATTAGCATATTAGCATAGCATATTAGCATATTAGCATATTAGCATATTAGCATATTAGCATATTAGCATATTAGCATAGCATATTAGCATATTAGCATATTAGCATATTAGCATATTAGCATATTAGCATATTAGCATATTAGCATAGCATATTAGCATATTAGCATAGCATATTAGCATATTAGCTTAGCATATTAGCATATTAGCATATTAGCATATTAGCATAGCATATTAGCATGGCATATTAGCATATTAGCATATTAGCATATTAGCATAGCATATTAGCATATTAGCATATTAGCATATTAGCATATTAGCATATTAGCATAGTATATTAGCATATTAGCATATTAGCATATTAGCATATTAGCATATTAGCATAGCATATTAGCATATTAGCATATTAGCATATTAGCATATTAGCATATTAGCATATTAGCATGGCATATTAGCATATTAGCATAGCATATTAGCATATTAGCATAGCATAGCATATTAGCATATTAGCATATTAGCATATTAGCATATTAGCATAGCATATTAGCATATTAGCATATTAGCATATTAGCATATTAGCATATTAGCATAGCATATTAGCATAGCTTAGCATATTAGCATAATAGCATATTAGCATATTAGCATATTAGCATAGCATATTAGCATATTAGCATATTAGCATATTAGCATATTAGCATATTAGCATATTAGCATATTAGCATAGCGTGTTAGTGTATTAGCATATTAGCATATTAGCATATTAGCATATTAGCATATTAGCATATTAGCATATTAGCGTATTAGCGTATTAGCATATTAGCATATTAGCATATTAGCATATTAGCATATTAGCATAGCATATTAGCATATTAGCATAATAGCATATTAGCATATTAGCATATTAGCATAGCATATTAGCATATTAGCATATTAGCATATTAGCATATTAGCATATTAGCATAGCGTGTTAGTGTATTAGCATATTAGCATATTAGCATATTAGCATATTAGCATATTAGCATAGCATATTAGCATATTAGCATATTAGCATATTAGCATATTAGCATAGCATATTAGCATATTAGCATATTAGCATATTAGCATATTAGCATAGCATATTAGCATATTAGCATATTAGCATATTAGCATATTAGCATATTAGCATATTAGCATAGCATATTAGCATATTAGCATATTAGCATATTAGCATATTAGCATATTAGCATATTAGCATAGCATATTAGCATATTAGCATATTAGCATATTAGCATATTAGCATATTAGCATAGCATAGCATATTAGCATATTAGCATATTAGTATATTAGCATATAAGCATATTAGCATATTAGCATATTAGCATAGCATATTAGCATATTAGCATATTAGCATATTAGCATAGTATATTAGGATATTAGCATATTAGCATATTAGCATATTAGCATATTAGCATATTAGCATAGTATATTAGCATATTAGCATATTAGTATATTAGCATATTAGCATATTAGCATATTAGCATAGCATATTAGCATATTAGCATATTAGCATATTAGCATATTAGCATATTAGCGTATTAGCATAATAGCATATTAGCATATTAGCATAGCATATTAGCATATTAGCATATTAGCATATTAGCATATTAGCATATTAGCATATTAGCATATTAGCATATTAGCATAGCATATTAGCATATTAGCATATTAGCATATTAGCATAGCATATTAGCATATTAGCATATTAGCATATTAGCATATTAGCATAGCGTGTTAGTGTATTAGCATATTAGCATATTAGCATATTAGCATAGCATATTAGCATATTAGCATATTAGCATATTAGCATATTAGCATATTAGCATATTAGCATAGCATATTAGCATATTAGCATATTAGCATATTAGCATAGCATATTAGCATATTAGCATATTAGCATATTAGCATATTAACATATTAGCATAGCATATTAGCATATTAGCATATTAGCATATTAGCATATTAGCATATTAGCATATTAGCATAGCATATTAGCATATTAGCATATTAGCATATTAGCATATTAGCATAGCATATTAGCATATTAGCATATTAGCATATTAGCATATTAGCATATTAGCATATTAGCATAGCGTGTTAGCGTATTAGCATATTAGCATATTAGCATAGCATATTAGCATATTAGCATATTAGCATATTAGCATATTAGCATAGCGTGTTAGTGTATTAGCATATTAGCATATTAGCATAGCATATTAGCATATTAGCATATTAGCATATTAGCATATTAGCATATTAGCATAGCATATTAGCATATTAGCATATTAGCATATTAGTATATTAGCATATTAGCATATTAGCATAGCATATTAGCATATTAGCATATTAGCATATTAGCATAGCATATTAGCATATTAGCATATTAGCATATTAGCATATTAGCATATTAGCATATTAGCATAGCATAGCATATTAGCATATTAGCATATTAGCATATTAGCATATTAGCATAGCATATTAGCATATTAGCATATTAGCATATTAGCATAGCATATTAGCATATTAGCATATTAGCATATTAGCATATTAGCATATTAGCATATTAGCATATTAGCATAGCATATTAGCATATTAGCATATTAGCATAGCATATTAGCATATTAGCATATTAGCATATTAGCATATTAGCATATTAGCATATTAGCATAGCGTGTTAGCGTATTAGCATATTAGCATATTAGCATAGCATATTAGCATATTAGCGTATTAGCATATTAGCATATTAGCATATTAGCATATTAGCATATTAGCATATTAGCATAGCATATTAGCATATTAGCATAATAGCATATTAGCATATTAGCATATTAGCATAGCATATTAGCATATTAGCATATTAGCATATTAGCATATTAGCATATTAGCATAGCATATTAGCATATTAGCATATTAGCATATTAGCATATTAGCATATTAGCATATTAGCATAGCATATTAGCATATTAGCATATTAGCATACATATTAGCATATTAGCATATTAGCATATTAGCATATTAGCATATTAGCATAGCATAGCATATTAGCATATTAGCATATTAGTATATTAGCATATTAGCATATTAGCATATTAGCATATTAGCATAGCATATTAGCATATTAGCATTAGCATATTAGCATATTAGGATATTAGCATAGTATTAGCATATTAGCATATTAGCATATTAGCATAGTATATTAGCATATTAGCATATTAGTATATTAGCATATTAGCATATTAGCATATTAGCATATTAGCATATTAGCATATTAGCATATTAGCATATTAGCATATTAGCATATTAGCATATTAGCATATTAGCATATTAGCATAATTAGCATATTAGCATATTAGCATATTAGCATATTAGCATATTAGCATATTAGCATATTAGCATAGCATATTAGCATATTAGCATATTAGCATATTAGCATATTAGCATTAGCATATTAGCATATTAGCATATTAGCATATTAGCATATTAGCATAGCGTGTTAGTGTATTAGCATATTAGCATATTAGCATATTAGCATAGCATATTAGTATATTAGCATATTAGCATATTAGCATATTAGCATATTAGCATATTAGCATATTAGCATATTAGCATATTAGCATAGCATATTAGCATATTAGCATATTAGCATATTAGCATAGCATATTAGCATATTAGCATATTAGCATATTAGCATATTAGCATATTAACATATTAGCATAGCATATTAGCATATTAGCATATTAGCATATTAGCATATTAGCATATTAGCATATTAGCATAGCATATTAGCATATTAGCATATTAGCATATTAGCATATTAGCATAGCATATTAGCATATTAGCATATTAGCATATTAGCATATTAGCATATTAGCATAGCGTGTTAGCGTATTAGCATATTAGCATATTAGCATAGCATATTAGCATATTAGCATATTAGCATATTAGCATATTAGCATATTAGCATAGCGTGTTAGTGTATTAGCATATTAGCATATTAGCATAGCATATTAGCATATTAGCATATTAGCATATTAGCATATTAGCATATTAGCATAGCATATTAGCATATTAGCATATTAGCATATTAGTATATTAGCATATTAGCATATTAGCATAGCATATTAGCATATTAGCATATTAGCATATTAGCATAGCATATTAGCATATTAGCATATTAGCATATTAGCATATTAGCATATTAGCATATTAGCATAGCATAGCATATTAGCATATTAGCATATTAGCATATTAGCATATTAGCATAGCATATTAGCATATTAGCATATTAGCATAGCATATTAGCATATTAGCATATTAGCATATTAGCGTATTAGCATATTAGCATATTAGCATATTAGCATATTAGCATAGCATGTTAGCGTATTAGCATATTAGCATATTAGCATATTAGCATATTAGCATATTAGCATAGCATGTTAGCGTATTAGCATATTAGCATATTAGCATATTAGCATATTAGCATAGCATAACATATTAGCATATTATCATATTAGCATATTAGCATATTAGCATATTAGCATATTAGCATAGCATATTAGCATATTAGCATATTAGCATATTAGCATATTAGCATATTAGCATAGCATATTAGCATATTAGCATATTAGCATATTAGCATATTAGCATAGCGTGTTAGTGTATTAGCATATTAGCATATTAGCATAGCATATTAGCATATTAGCATATTAGCATATTAGCATATTAGCATATTAGTATAGCATATTAGCATATTAGCATATTAGCATATTAGCATATTAGCATATTAGCATATTAGCATATTAGCATAGCATATTAGCATATTAGCATATTAGCATATTAGCATATTAGCATAGCATATTAGCATATTAGCATATTAGCATATTAGCATAGCATATTAGCATATTAGCATATTAGCATATTAGCATATTAGCATATTAGCATATTAGCATATTAGCATAGCATGTTAGCGTATTAGGGTATTAGCATATTAGCATAGCGTATTAGCGTATTAGCATATTAGCATATTAGCATAGAATATTAGCATATTAGCATATTAGCATATTAGCATAGCATATTAGCATATTAGCATATTAGCATATTAGCATATTAGCATATTAGCATAGCATATTAGCATATTAGCATATTAGCATATTAGCATAGCGTGTTAATGTATTAGCATATTAGCATATTAGCATATTAGCATATTAGCATATTAACATATTAGCATATTAGCATAGCATATTAGCATATTAGCATATTAGCATATTAGCATATTAGCATAGCATATTAGCATATTAGCATATTAGCATATTAGCATATTAGCATATTAACATATTAGCATATTAGCATAGCATATTAGCATATTAGCATATTAGCATATTAGCATAGCATATTAGCATATTAGCATATTAGCATATTAGCATATTAGCATATTAGCATAGCATATTAGCATACTAGCATATTAGCATATTAGCATATTAGCATAGCATGTTAGCGTATTAGCATATTAGTATATTAGCATATTAGCATATTAGCATATTAGCATATTAGCATATTAGCATATTAGTATATTAGCATATTAGCATATTAGCATATTAGCATAGCATATTAGCAAATTAGCATATTAGCATATTAGCATATTAGCATATTAGTATATTAGCATAGTATATTAGCATAGCATATTAGCATATTAGCATATTAGTATATTAGCATATTAGTATATTAGCATATTAGCATATTAGCATATTTGCATAGCATATTAGCATATTAGCATATTAGCATATTAGCATAGCATATTAGCATATTAGCATATTAGTATATTAGCATATTAGCATATTAGCATATTAGCATAGCATATTAGCATATTAGCATATTAGCATATTAGCATATTAGCATATTAGCATATTAGCATAGCATATTAGCATATTAGCATATTAGCATATTAGTATATTAGTATATTAGCATATTAGCATATTAGCATATAGCATATTAGCATATTAGCATAGCATATTAGCATATTAGCATATTAGCATATTAGCATATTAGCATATTAGCATAGCATATTAGCATATTAGCATATTAGCATATTAGCATAGCATATTAGCATAGCATATTAGCATAGCATATTAGCATAGCATATTAGCATATTAGCATAGCATATTAGCATATTAGCATAGCATATTAGCATAGCATATTAGCATATTAGCATATTAGCATATTAGCATATTAGCATAGCATATTAGCATATTAGCATATTAGCATATTAGCATATTAGCATATTAGCATATTAGCATATTAGCATAGCATATTAGCATATTAGCATATTAGCGTATTAGCGTATTAGCGTATTAGCGTATTAGCATATTAGCATATTAGCATATTAGCATATTAGCATATTAGCATATTAGCATAGCATATTAGCATATTAGCATATTAGCATATTAGCATATTAGCATATTTGCATAGCATATTAGCATATTAGCATATTAGCATATTAGCATAGCATATTAGCATATTAGCATATTAGCATATTAGCATATTAGCATATTAGCATAGCGTGTTAGCATATTAGCATATTAGCATAGCATATTAGCATATTAGCATATTAGCATATTAGCATATTAGCATAGCATATTAGCATATTAGCATATTAGCATATTAGCATATTAGCATATTAGCATATTAGCATAGCATATTAGCATATTAGCATATTAGCATATTAGCATATTAGCTAGCATATTAGCATATTAGCATATTAGCATATTAGCATATAGCATAACATATTAGCATATTAGCATATTAGCATATTATCATATTAGCATATTAGCATAGCGTGTTAGCGTATTAGCATATTAGCATATTAGCATAGCATATTAGCATATTAGCATATTAGCATATTAGCATATTAGCATATTAGCATTGCATATTAGCACATTAGCATATTAGCATATTAGTATATTAGCATAGCATATTAGCATATTAGCATATTAGCATATTAGCATATTAGCATAGCATATTAGCATATTAGCATATTAGCATAGCATATTAGCATATTAGCATATTAGCATATTAGCATAGCATATTAGCATATTAGCATATTAGCATATTAGCATATTAGCATAGCATATTAGCATATTAGCATATTAGCATATTAGCATATTAGCATAGCATATTAGCATATTAGCATATTAGCATAGCATATTAGCATATTAGCATATTAGCATATTAGTATATTAGCATATTAGCATATTAGCATAGCATATTAGCATAGCGTGTTAGCGTATTAGCATATTAGCATATTAGCATATTAGCATAGCATATTAGCATATTAGCATAGCATATTAGCATATTAGCATAGCATATTAGCATATTAGCATATTAGCATATTAGCATATTAGCATATTAGCATATTAGCATAGCGTGTTAGCATATTAGCGTATTAGCATATTAGCATATTAACATATTAGCATATTAGCATAGCATATTAGCATATTAGCATATTAGCATATTAGCATATTAGCATATTAGCATAGTATATTAGCATATTAGCATATTAGCATATTAGCATATTAGCATATTAGCATATTAGCATATTAGCATTGCATATTAGCATATTAGCATATTAGCATATTAGCATATTAGCATAGCATATTAGCATATTAGCATATTAGCATATTAGCATATTAACATATTAGCATATTAGCATATTAGCATAGCATATAGCATATTAGCATATTAGCATATTAGCATATTAGCATAGCATATTAGCATATTAGCATATTAGCATATTAGCATAGCGTGTTAGTGTATTAGCATATTAGCATATTAGCATATTAGCATATTAGCATAGCATATTAGCATATTAGCATATTAGCATATTAGCATATTAGCATATTAGCATATTAGCATAGCATATTAGCATATTAGCATATTAGCATATTAGCATATTAGCATATTAGCATATTAGCATATTAGCATAGCATATTAGCATATTAGCATAGCATATTAGCATATTAGCTTAGCATATTAGCATATTAGCATATTAGCATATTAGCATAGCATATTAAGGCATTGCATATTAGCATATTAGCATATTAGCATAGTATATTAGCATATTAGCATATTAGCATATTAGCATATTAGCATATTAGCATAGTATATTAGCATATTAGCATATTAGCATATTAGCATATTAGCATATTAGCATAGCATATTAGCATATTAGCATATTAGCATATTAGCATATTAGCATATTAGCATATTAGCATGGCATATTAGCATATTAGCATAGCATATTAGCATATTAGCATAGCATAGCATATTAGCATATTAGCATATTAGCATATTAGCATATTAGCATAGCATATTAGCATATTAGCATATTAGCATATTAGCATATTAGCATATTAGCATAGCATATTAGCATAGCTTAGCATATTAGCATAATAGCATATTAGCATATTAGCATATTAGCATAGCATATTAGCATATTAGCATATTAGCATATTAGCATATTAGCATATTAGCATATTAGCATATTAGCATATTAGCATAGCGTGTTAGTGTATTAGCATATTAGCATATTAGCATATTAGCATATTAGCATATTAGCATATTAGCATATTAGCGTATTAGCGTATTAGCATATTAGCATATTAGCATATTAGCATATTAGCATATTAGCATATTAGCATAGCATATTAGCATATTAGCATAATAGCATATTAGCATATTAGCATATTAGCATAGCATATTAGCATATTAGCATATTAGCATATTAGCATATTAGCATATTAGCATAGCGTGTTAGTGTATTAGCATATTAGCATATTAGCATATTAGCATATTAGCATATTAGCATTAGAGCATATTAGCATATTAGCATATTAGCATATTAGCATATTAGCATAGCATATTAGCATATTAGCATATTAGCATATTAGCATATTAGCATAGCATATTAGCATATTAGCATATTAGCATATTAGCATATTAGCATATTAGCATATTAGCATAGCATATTAGCATATTAGCATATTAGCATATTAGCATATTAGCATATTAGCATAGCATAGCATATTAGCATATTAGCATATTAGTATATTAGCATATTAGCATATTAGCATATTAGCATATTAGCATAGCATATTAGCATATTAGCATATTAGCATATTAGCATAGCATATTAGGATATTAGCATATTAGCATATTAGCATATTAGCATATTAGCATATTAGCATAGTATATTAGCATATTAGCATATTAGTATATTAGCATATTAGCATATTAGCATATTAGCATAGCATATTAGCATATTAGCATATTAGCATATTAGCATATTAGCATATTAGCATATTAGCGTATTAGCATAATAGCATATTAGCATATTAGCATAGCATATTAGCATATTAGCATATTAGCATATTAGCATATTAGCATATTAGCATATTAGCATATTAGCATATTAGCATAGCATATTAGCATATTAGCATATTAGCATATTAGCATATTAGCATATTAGCATAGCATATTAGCATATTAGCATATTAGCATATTAGCATATTAGCATAGCGTGTTAGTGTATTAGCATATTAGCATATTAGCATATTAGCATAGCATATTAGCATATTAGCATATTAGCATATTAGCATATTAGCATATTAGCATATTAGCATAGCATATTAGCATATTAGCATATTAGCATATTAGCATAGCATATTAGCATATTAGCATATTAGCATATTAGCATATTAGCATATTAACATATTAGCATAGCATATTAGCATATTAGCATATTAGCATATTAGCATATTAGCATATTAGCATATTAGCATATTAGCATAGCATATTAGCATATTAGCATATTAGCATATTAGCATATTAGCATAGCATATTAGCATATTAGCATATTAGCATATTAGCATATTAGCATATTAGCATATTAGCATAGCGTGTTAGCGTATTAGCATATTAGCATATTAGCATAGCATATTAGCATATTAGCATATTAGCATATTAGCATATTAGCATAGCGTGTTAGTGTATTAGCATATTAGCATATTAGCATAGCATATTAGCATATTAGCATATTAGCATATTAGCATATTAGCATATTAGCATAGCATATTAGCATATTAGCATATTAGCATATTAGCATAGCATATTAGCATATTAGCATATTAGCATATTAGCATATTAGCATATTAGCATATTAGCATAGCATAGCATATTAGCATATTAGCATATTAGCATATTAGCATATTAGCATAGCATATTAGCATATTAGCATATTAGCATATTAGCATAGCATATTAGCATATTAGCATATTAGCATATTAGCATATTAGCATATTAGCATATTAGCATATTAGCATAGCATATTAGCATATTAGCATATTAGCATAGCATATTAGCATATTAGCATATTAGCATATTAGCATAGCGTGTTAGCGTATTAGCATATTAGCATATTAGCATAGCATATTAGCATATTAGCGTATTAGCATATTAGCATATTAGCATATTAGCATATTAGCATATTAGCATATTAGCATAGCATATTAGCATATTAGCATAATAGCATATTAGCATATTAGCATATTAGCATAGCATATTAGCATATTAGCATATTAGCATATTAGCATATTAGCATATTAGCATATTAGCATAGCGTGTTAGTGTATTAGCATATTAGCATATTAGCATATTAGCATATTAGCATATTAGCATATTAGCATAGCATATTAGCATATTAGCATATTAGCATATAGCATATTAGCATAGCATATTAGCATATTAGCATATTAGCATATTAGCATATTAGCATAGCATATTAGCATATTAGCATATTAGCATATTAGCATATTAGCATATTAGCATATTAGCATATTAGCATAGCATATTAGCATATTAGCATATTAGCATATTAGCATATTAGCATATTAGCATATTAGCATAGCATATTAGCATATTAGCATATTAGCATATTAGCATATTAGCATATTAGCATATTAGCATAGCATAGCATATTAGCATATTAGCATATTAGTATATTAGCATATTAGCATATTAGCATATTAGCATATTAGCATAGCATATTAGCATATTAGCATATTAGCATATTAGCATAGCATATTAGGATATTAGCATATTAGCATATTAGCATATTAGCATATTAGCATATTAGCATAGTATATTAGCATATTAGCATATTAGTATATTAGCATATTAGCATATTAGCATATTAGCATAGCATATTAGCATATTAGCATATTAGCATATTAGCATATTAGCATATTAGCGTATTAGCATAATAGCATATTAGCATATTAGCATAGCATATTAGCATATTAGCATATTAGCATATTAGCATATTAGCATATTAGCATATTAGCATAGCATATTAGCATATTAGCATATTAGCATATTAGCATATTAGCATAGCATATTAGCATATTAGCATATTAGCATATTAGCATATTAGCATAGCGTGTTAGTGTATTAGCATATTAGCATATTAGCATATTAGCATAGCATATTAGCATATTAGCATATTAGCATATTAGCATATTAGCATATTAGCATATTAGCATATTAGCATAGCATATTAGCATATTAGCATATTAGCATATTAGCATAGCATATTAGCATATTAGCATATTAGCATATTAGCATATTAGCATATTAACATATTAGCATAGCATATTAGCATATTAGCATATTAGCATATTAGCATATTAGCATATTAGCATATTAGCATATTAGCATAGCATATTAGCATATTAGCATATTAGCATATTAACATATTAGCATAGCATATTAGCATATTAGCATATTAGCATATTAGCATATTAGCATATTAGCATAGCGTGTTAGCGTATTAGCATATTAGCATATTAGCATAGCATATTAGCATATTAGCATATTAGCATATTAGCATATTAGCATAGCGTGTTAGTGTATTAGCATATTAGCATATTAGCATAGCATATTAGCATATTAGCATATTAGCATATTAGCATATTAGCATATTAGCATAGCATATTAGCATATTAGCATATTAGCATATTAGTATATTAGCATATTAGCATATTAGCATAGCATATTAGCATATTAGCATATTAGCATATTAGCATAGCATATTAGCATATTAGCATATTAGCATATAGCATATTAGCATATTAGCATATTAGCATAGCATAGCATATTAGCATATTAGCATATTAGCATATTAGCATATTAGCATAGCATATTAGCATATTAGCATATTAGCATATTAGCATAGCATATTAGCATATTAGCATATTAGCATATTAGCATATTAGCATATTAGCATAGCATATTAGCATATTAGCATATTAGCATAGCATATTAGCATATTAGCACATTAGCATATTAGCATATTAGCATATTAGCATATTAGCATATTAGCATAGCGTGTTTGCGTATTAGCATATTAGCATATTAGCATAGCATATTAGCATATTAGCATATTAGCATATTAGCATAGCATAGCGTGTTAGTGTATTAGCATATTAGCATATTAGCATAGCATATTAGCATATTAGCATATTAGCATATTAGCATATTAGCATATTAGCATAGCATATTAGCATATTAGCATATTAGCATATTAGCATATTAGCATATTAGCATAGCATATTAGCATATTAGCATATTAGCATATTAGCATATTAACATATTAGCATAGCATATTAGCATATTAGCATATTAGCATATTAGCATATTAGCATAGCATATTAGCATATTAGCATATTAGCATATTAGCATATTAGCATATTAGCATATTAGCATATTAGCATAGCATGTTAGCGTATTAGGGTATTAGCATATTAGCATATTAGCATAGAATATTAGCATATTAGCATATTAGCATATTAGCATAGCATATTAGCATATTAGCATATTAGCATATTAGCATATTAGCATAGCATATTAGCATATTAGCATATTAGCATATTAGCATATTAGCATTGCATATTAGCATATTAGCATATTAGCATATTAGCATATTAGCATAGCATATTAGCATATTAGCATATTAGCATATTAACATATTAGCATATTAGCATAGCATATTAGCATATTAGCATATTAACATAGCATATTAGCATATTAGCATATTAGCATATTAGCATATTAGCATATTAGCATAGCATATTAGCATATTAGCATATTAGCATAGCATATTAGCATATTAGCATATTAGTATATTAGCATATTAGCATATTAGCATAGCATATTAGCATAGCGTGTTAGCGTATTAGCATATTAGCATATTAGCATAGCATATTAGCATATTAGCATAGCATATTAGCATATTAGCATAGCATATTAGCATATTAGCATATTAGCATATTAGCATATTAGCATATTAGCATATTAGCATAGCGTGTTAGCATATTAGCGTATTAGCATATTAGCATATTAACATATTAGCATATTAGCATAGCATATTAGCATATTAGCATATTAGCATATTAGCATATTAGCATATTAGCATATTAGCATATTAGCATATTAGCATAGCATATTAGCATATTAGCATATTAGCATATTAGCATATTAGCATATTAGCATATTAGCATATTAGCATATTAGCATTGCATATTAGCATATTAGCATATTAGCATATTAGCATATTAGCATATTAGCATAGCATATTAGTATATTAGCATATTAGCATATTAACATATTAGCATATTAGCATATTAGCATAGCATATTAGCATATTAGCATATTAGCATATTAGCATATTAGCATAGCATATTAGCATAGCATATTAGCATAGCATATTAGCATATTAGCATATTAGCATAGCGTGTTAGTGTATTAGCATATTAGCATATTAGCATATTAGCATATTAGCATAGCATATTAGCATATTAGCATATTAGCATATTAGCATATTAGCATATTAGCATAGCATATTAGCATATTAGCATATTAGCATATTAACATATTAGCATATTAGCATATTAGCATATTAGCATATTAGCATATTAGCATAGCATATTAGCATATTAGCATAGCATATTAGCATATTAGCTTAGCATATTAGCATATTAGCATATTAGCATATTAGCATAGCATATTAGCATGGCATATTAGCATATTAGCATATTAGCATATTAGCATAGCATATTAGCATATTAGCATATTAGCATATTAGCATATTAGCATATTAGTATATTAGCATAGCATATTAGCATATTAGCATATTAGCATATTAGCATATTAGCATAGCTTAGCATATTAGCGTATTAAAATATTAGCATATTAGCATATTAGCATATTAGCATATTAGCATATTAGCATATTAGCATATTAGCATATTAGCATAGCATATTAGCATATTAGCATATTAGCATATTAGCATATTAGCATATTATCATATTAGCATATTAGCATAGCGTGTTAGCGTATTAGCATATTAGCATATTAGCATAGCATATTAGCATATTAGCATATTAGCATATTAGCATATTAGCATATTAGCATTGCATATTAGCATATTAGCATATTAGCATATTAGCATATTAGCATAGCATATTAGCATATTAGCATATTAGCATATTAGCATATTAGCATATTAGCATATTAGCATATTAGCATATTAGCATATTAGCATAGCATATTAGCATATTAGCATATTAGCATATTAGCATATTAGCATAGCATATTAGCATATTAGCATATTAGCATATTAGCATATTAGCATAGCATATTAGCATATTAGCATATTAGCATAGCATATTAGCATATTAGCATATTAGTATATTAGCATATTAGCATATTAGCATAGCATATTAGCATAGCGTGTTAGCGTATTAGCATATTAGCATATTAGCATAGCATATTAGCATATTAGCATAGCATATTAGCATATTAGCATAGCATATTAGCATATTAGCATATTAGCATATTAGCATATTAGCATATTAGCATATTAGCATATTAGCATATTAGCATATTAGTATAGCGTGTTAGCATATTAGCGTATTAGCATATTAGCATATTAACATATTAGCATATTAGCATAGCATATTAGCATATTAGCATATTAGCATATTAGCATATTAGCATATTAGCATAGCATATTAGCATATTAGCATATTAGTATATTAGCATATTAGCATTGCATATTAGCATATTAGCATATTAGCATATTAGCATATTAGCATAGCATATTAGCATATTAGCATATTAGCATATTAACATATTAGCATATTAGCATATTAGCATAGCATATTAGCATATTAGCATATTAGCATATTAGCATATTAGCATATTAGCATAGCATATTAGCATAGCATATTAGCATAGCATATTAGCATATTAGCATATTAGCATATTAGCATAGCGTGTTAGTGTATTAGCATATTAGCATATTAGCATATTAGCATATTAGCATAGCATATTAGCATATTAGCATATTAGCATATTAGCATATTAGCATAGCATATTAGTATATTAGCATATTAGCATATTAGCATATTAGCATATTAGCATAGCATATTAGCATATTAGCATAGCATATTAGCATATTAGCTTAGCATATTAGCATATTAGCATATTAGCATATTAGCATATTAGCATATTAGCATATTAGCATAGCGTGTTAGCGTATTAGCATATTAGTATATTAGCATAGCATATTAGCATATTAGCATGGCATATTAGCATATTAGCATAGCATATTAGCATATTAGCATATTAGCATATTAGCATAGCATATTAGCATAGCATATTAGCATATTAGCATATTAGCATAGCGTGTTAGCATATTAACGTATTAGCATATTAGCATATTAGCATATTAGCATATTAGCATATTAGCATATTAGCATAGCATATTAGCATATTAGCATATTAGCATATTAGCATATTAGCATATTAGCATATTAGCATAGCGTGTTAGTGTATTAGCATATTAGCATATTAGCATAGCATATTAGCACATTAGCATATTAGCATATTAGCATATTAGCATATTAGCATAGCATATTGGCATATTAGCATATTAGCATATTAGCATATTAGCATATTAGCATAGCATATTAGCATATTAGCATATTAGCATTTTAGCATATTAGCATATTAGCATAGCATATTAGCATATTAGCATAGAATATTAGCATATTAGCATATTAGCATATTAGCATATTAGCATGGCATATTAGCATATTAGCATAGCATATTAGCATATTAGCATATTAGCATATTAGCATATTAGCATATTAGCATATTAGCATAGCGTGTTAGCATATTAACGTATTAGCATATTAGCATATTAGCATATTAGCATATTAGCATATTAGCATAGCATATTAGCATATTAGCATATTAGCATATTAGCATATTAGCATAGCATATTAGCATATTAGCATATTAGCATATTAGCATATTAGCATATTAGCATAGCATATTAGCATATTAGCATATTAGCATATTAGCATAGCGTGTTAATGTATTAGCATATTAGCATATTAGCATATTAGCATATTAGCATATTAGCATATTAGCATATTAGCATATTAGCATATTAGCATATTAGCATAGCATATTAGCATATTAGCATATTAGCATATTAGCATATTAGCATAGCATATTAGCATATTAGCATATTAGCATATTAGCATATTAGCATATTAACATATTAGCATATTAGCATAGCATATTAGCATATTAGCATATTAGCATATTAGCATAGCATATTAGCATATTAGCATATTAGCATATTAGCATATTAGCATATTAGCATAGCATATTAGCATACTAGCATATTAGCATATTAGCATATTAGCATAGCATGTTAGCGTATTAGCATATTAGTATATTAGCATATTAGCATATTAGCATATTAGCATATTAGCATATTAGCATATTAGTATATTAGCATATTAGCATATTAGCATATTAGCATAGCATATTAGCAAATTAGCATATTAGCATATTAGCATATTAGCATATTAGTATATTAGCATAGTATATTAGCATAGCATATTAGCATATTAGCATATTAGTATATTAGCATATTAGTATATTAGCATATTAGCATATTAGCATATTTGCATAGCATATTAGCATATTAGCATATTAGCATATTAGCATAGCATATTAGCATATTAGCATATTAGTATATTAGCATATTAGCATATTAGCATATTAGCATAGCATATTAGCATATTAGCATATTAGCATATTAGCATATTAGCATATTAGCATATTAGCATAGCATATTAGCATATTAGCATATTAGCATATTAGTATATTAGTATATTAGCATATTAGCATATTAGCATATTAGCATATTAGCATATTAGCATAGCATATTAGCATATTAGCATATTAGCATATTAGCATATTAGCATAGCATATTAGCATATTAGCATATTAGCATATTAGCATAGCATATTAGCATAGCATATTAGCATAGCATATTAGCATAGCATATTAGCATATTAGCATAGCATATTAGCATATTAGCATATTAGCATAGCATATTAGCATAGCATATTAGCATATTAGCATATTAGCATATTAGCATATTAGCATAGCATATTAGCATATTAGCATATTAGCATATTAGCATATTAGCATATTAGCATAGCATATTAGCATATTAGCATATTAGCGTATTAGCGTATTAGCGTATTAGCATATTAGCATATTAGCATATTAGCATATTAGCATATTAGCATATTAGCATAGCATATTAGCATATTAGCATATTAGCATATTAGCATATTAGCATATTTGCATAGCATATTAGCATATTAGCATATTAGCATATTAGCATAGCATATTAGCATATTAGCATATTAGCATATTAGCATATTAGCATATTAGCATAGCGTGTTAGCATATTAGCATATTAGCATAGCATATTAGCATATTAGCATATTAGCATATTAGCATATTAGCATAGCATATTAGCATATTAGCATATTAGCATATTAGCATATTAGCATATTAGCATATTAGCATAGCATATTAGCATATTAGCATATTAGCATATTAGCATATTAGCATAGCATATTAGCATATTAGCATATTAGCATATTAGCATATTAGCATAGCATATTAGCATATTAGCATATTAGCATATTATCATATTAGCATATTAGCATAGCGTGTTAGCGTATTAGCATATTAGCATATTAGCATAGCATATTAGCATATTAGCATATTAGCATATTAGCATATTAGCATTGCATATTAGCACATTAGCATATTAGCATATTAGTATATTAGCATAGCATATTAGCATATTAGCATATTAGCATATTAGCATATTAGCATAGCATATTAGCATATTAGCATATTAGCATAGCATATTAGCATATTAGCATATTAGCATATTAGCATAGCATATTAGCATATTAGCATATTAGCATATTAGCATATTAGCATAGCATATTAGCATATTAGCATATTAGCATATTAGCATATTAGCATAGCATATTAGCATATTAGCATATTAGCATAGCATATTAGCATATTAGCATATTAGCATATTAGTATATTAGCATATTAGCATATTAGCATAGCATATTAGCATAGCGTGTTAGCGTATTAGCATATTAGCATATTAGCATATTAGCATAGCATATTAGCATATTAGCATAGCATATTAGCATATTAGCATAGCATATTAGCATATTAGCATATTAGCATATTAGCATATTAGCATATTAGCATATTAGCATAGCGTGTTAGCATATTAGCGTATTAGCATATTAGCATATTAACATATTAGCATATTAGCATAGCATATTAGCATATTAGCATATTAGCATATTAGCATATTAGCATAGCATATTAGCATATTAGCATATTAGCATATTAGCATATTAGCATATTAGCATAGCATATTAGCATATTAGCATATTAGCATATTAGCATAGCGTGTTAATGTATTAGCATATTAGCATATTAGCATATTAGCATATTAGCATATTAGCATATTAGCATAGCATATTAGCATATTAGCATATTAGCATATTAGCATATTAGCATAGCATATTAGCATATTAGCATATTAGCATATTAGCATATTAGCATATTAACATATTAGCATATTAGCATAGCATATTAGCATATTAGCATATTAGCATATTAGCATAGCATATTAGCATATTAGCATATTAGCATATTAGCATATTAGCATATTAGCATAGCATATTAGCATACTAGCATATTAGCATATTAGCATATTAGCATAGCATGTTAGCGTATTAGCATATTAGTATATTAGCATATTAGCATATTAGCATATTAGCATATTAGCATATTAGTATATTAGCATATTAGCATATTAGCATATTAGCATAGCATATTAGCAAATTAGCATATTAGCATATTAGCATATTAGCATATTAGTATATTAGCATAGTATATTAGCATAGCATATTAGCATATTAGCATATTAGTATATTAGCATATTAGTATATTAGCATATTAGCATATTAGCATATTTGCATAGCATATTAGCATATTAGCATATTAGCATATTAGCATAGCATATTAGCATATTAGCATATTAGTATATTAGCATATTAGCATATTAGCATATTAGCATAGCATATTAGCATATTAGCATATTAGCATATTAGCATATTAGCATATTAGCATATTAGCATATTAGCATAGCATATTAGCATATTAGCATATTAGCATATTAGTATATTAGTATATTAGCATATTAGCATATTAGCATATTAGCATATTAGCATATTAGCATAGCATATTAGCATATTAGCATATTAGCATATTAGCATATTAGCATATTAGCATAGCATATTAGCATATTAGCATATTAGCATATTAGCATAGCATATTAGCATAGCATATTAGCATAGCATATTAGCATAGCATATTAGCATATTAGCATAGCATATTAGCATATTAGCATATTAGCATAGCATATTAGCATAGCATATTAGCATATTAGCATATTAGCATATTAGCATATTAGCATAGCATATTAGCATATTAGCATATTAGCATATTAGCATATTAGCATATTAGCATAGCATATTAGCATATTAGCATATTAGCGTATTAGCGTATTAGCGTATTAGCATATTAGCATATTAGCATATTAGCATATTAGCATATTAGCATATTAGCATAGCATATTAGCATATTAGCATATTAGCATATTAGCATATTAGCATATTTGCATAGCATATTAGCATATTAGCATATTAGCATATTAGCATAGCATATTAGCATATTAGCATATTAGCATATTAGCATATTAGCATATTAGCATAGCGTGTTAGCATATTAGCATATTAGCATAGCATATTAGCATATTAGCATATTAGCATATTAGCATATTAGCATAGCATATTAGCATATTAGCATATTAGCATATTAGCATATTAGCATATTAGCATATTAGCATATTAGCATAGCATATTAGCATATTAGCATATTAGCATATTAGCATATTAGCATAGCATATTAGCATATTAGCATATTAGCATATTAGCATATTAGCATAGCATATTAGCATATTAGCATATTAGCATATTATCATATTAGCATATTAGCATAGCGTGTTAGCGTATTAGCATATTAGCATATTAGCATAGCATATTAGCATATTAGCATATTAGCATATTAGCATATTAGCATTGCATATTAGCACATTAGCATATTAGCATATTAGTATATTAGCATAGCATATTAGCATATTAGCATATTAGCATATTAGCATATTAGCATAGCATATTAGCATATTAGCATATTAGCATAGCATATTAGCATATTAGCATATTAGCATATTAGCATAGCATATTAGCATATTAGCATATTAGCATATTAGCATATTAGCATAGCATATTAGCATATTAGCATATTAGCATATTAGCATATTAGCATAGCATATTAGCATATTAGCATATTAGCATAGCATATTAGCATATTAGCATATTAGCATATTAGTATATTAGCATATTAGCATATTAGCATAGCATATTAGCATAGCGTGTTAGCGTATTAGCATATTAGCATATTAGCATATTAGCATATTAGCATAGCATATTAGCATATTAGCATAGCATATTAGCATATTAGCATAGCATATTAGCATATTAGCATATTAGCATATTAGCATATTAGCATATTAGCATATTAGCATAGCGTGTTAGCATATTAGCGTATTAGCATATTAGCATATTAACATATTAGCATATTAGCATAGCATATTAGCATATTAGCATATTAGCATATTAGCATATTAGCATATTAGCATAGTATATTAGCATATTAGCATATTAGCATATTAGCATATTAGCATATTAGCGCATTGCATATTAGCATATTAGCATATTAGCATATTAGCATATTAGCATATTAGCATAGCATATTAGCATATTAGCATATTAGCATATTAGCATATTAACATATTAGCATATTAGCATATTAGCATAGCATATTAGCATATTAGCATATTAGCATATTAGCATAGCGTGTTAGTGTATTAGCATATTAGCATATTAGCATATTAGCATATTAGCATAGCATATTAGCATATTAGCATATTAGCATATTAGCATATTAGCATATTAGCATAGCATATTAGCATATTAGCATATTAGCATATTAGCATATTAGCATATTAGCATATTAGCATATTAGCATATTAGCATAGCATATTAGCATATTAGCATAGCATATTAGCATATTAGCTTAGCATATTAGCATATTAGCATATTAGCATATTAGCATAGCATATTAGCATGGCATATTAGCATATTAGCATATTAGCATATTAGCATAGCATATTAGCATATTAGCATATTAGCATATTAGCATATTAGCATATTAGCATAGTATATTAGCATATTAGCATATTAGCATATTAGCATATTAGCATATTAGCATAGCATATTAGCATATTAGCATATTAGCATATTAGCATATTGGCATATTAGCATATTAGCATAGCATATTAGCATATTAGCATAGCATATTAGCATATTAGCATATTAGCATATTAGCATATTAGCATATTAGCATAGCATATTAGCATATTAGCATATTAGCATATTAGCATATTAGCATATTAGCATAGCATATTAGCATAGCTTAGCATATTAGCATAATAGCATATTAGCATATTAGCATATTAGCATAGCATATTAGCATATTAGCATATTAGCATATTAGCATATTAGCATATTAGCATATTAGCATATTAGCATATTAGCATAGCGTGTTAGTGTATTAGCATATTAGCATATTAGCATATTAGCATATTAGCATATTAGCATATTAGCATATTAGCATATTAGCGTATTAGCATATTAGCATATTAGCATATTAGCATATTAGCATATTAGCATATTAGCATAGCATATTAGCATATTAGCATAATAGCATATTAGCATATTAGCATATTAGCATAGCATATTAGCATATTAGCATATTAGCATATTAGCATATTAGCATATTAGCATATTAGCATATTAGCATAGCGTGTTAGTGTATTAGCATATTAGCATATTAGCATATTAGCATATTAGCATATTAGCATATTAGCATATTAGCATAGCATATTAGCATATTAGCATATTAGCATATTAGCATATTAGCATAGCATATTAGCATATTAGCATATTAGCATATTAGCATATTAGCATAGCATATTAGCATATTAGCATATTAGCATATTAGCATATTAGCATATTAGCATATTAGCATATTAGCATATTAGCATAGCATATTAGCATATTAGCATATTAGCATATTAGCATATTAGCATATTAGCATATTAGCATAGCATATTAGCATATTAGCATATTAGCATATTAGCATATTAGCATATTAGCATATTAGCATAGCATAGCATATTAGCATATTAGCATATTAGTATATTAGCATATTAGCATATTAGCATATTAGCATATTAGCATAGCATATTAGCATATTAGCATATTAGCATATTAGCATAGCATATTAGGATATTAGCATATTAGCATATTAGCATATTAGCATATTAGCATATTAGTATATTAGCATATTAGCATATTAGCATATTAGCATAGCATATTAGCATATTAGCATATTAGCATATTAGCATATTAGCATATTAGCGTATTAGCATATTAGCATATTAGCATATTAGCATAGCATATTAGCATATTAGCATATTAGCATATTAGCATATTAGCATATTAGCATATTAGCATATTAGCATAGCATATTAGCATATTAGCATATTAGCATATTAGCATATTAGCATATTAGCATAGCATATTAGCATATTAGCATATTAGCATATTAGCATATTAGCATAGCGTGTTAGTGTATTAGCATATTAGCATATTAGCATATTAGCATAGTATATTAGCATATTAGCATATTAGCATATTAGCATATTAGCATATTAGCATATTAGCATAGCATATTAGCATATTAGCATATTAGCATATTAGCATAGCATATTAGCATATTAGCATATTAGCATATTAGCATATTAGCATATTAGCATATTAACATATTAGCATAGCATATTAGCATATTAGCATATTAGCATATTAGCATATTAGCATATTAGCATATTAGCATATTAGCATATTAGCATATTAGCATATTAGCATATTAGCATAGCATATTAGCATATTAGCATATTAGCATAGCATATTAGCATATTAGCATATTAGTATATTAGCATATTAGCATATTAGCATAGCATATTAGCATAGCGTGTTAGCGTATTAGCATATTAGTTAGCATAGCGTGTTAGCGTATTAGCATATTAGCATATTAGCATAGCATATTAGCATATTAGCATAGCATATTAGCATATTAGCATAGCATATTAGCATATTAGCATATTAGCATATTAGCATATTAGCATATTAGCATATTAGCATAGCGTGTTAGCATATTAGCGTATTAGCATATTAGCATATTAACATATTAGCATATTAGCATAGCATATTAGCATATTAGCATATTAGCATATTAGCATATTAGCATATTAGCATATTAGCATAGCATATTAGCATATTAGCATATTAGCATATTAGCATATTAGCATATTAGCATATTAGCATATTAGCATTGCATATTAGCATATTAGCATATTAGCATATTAGCATATTAGCATATTAGCATATTAGCATTGCATATTAGCATATTAGCATATTAGCATATTAGCATATTAGCATATTAGCATATTAGCATATTAGCATAGCATATTAGCATATTAGCATATTAGCATATTAACATATTAGCATATTAGCATATTAGCATAGCATATTAGCATATTAGCATATTAGCATATTAGCATATTAGCATATTAGCATATTAGCATATTAGCATAGCATATTAGCATATTAGCATATTAGCATATTAGCATATTAGCATATTATCATATTAGCATATTAGCATAGCGTGTTAGCGTATTAGCATATTAGCATATTAGCATAGCATATTAGCATATTAGCATATTAGCATATTAGCATATTAGCATATTAGCATTGCATATTAGCATATTAGCATATTAGCATATTAGCATATTAGCATAGCATATTAGCATATTAGCATATTAGCATATTAGCATATTAGCATATTAGCATATTAGCATATTAGCATATTAGCATATTAGCATATTAGCATATAGCATATTAGCATATTAGCATATTAGCATATTAGCATAGCATATTAGCATATTAGCATATTAGCATATTAGCATATTAGCATAGCATATTAGCATATTAGCATATTAGCATAGCATATTAGCATATTAGCATATTATTAGCATATTAGCATATTAGCATAGCATATTAGCATAGCGTGTTAGCGTATTAGCATATTAGCATATTAGCATAGCATATTAGCATATTAGCATATTAGCATATTAGCATAGCATATTAGCATATTAGCATATTAGCATATTAGCATATTAGCATATTAGCATATTAGCATATTAGCATATTAGCATAGCGTGTTAGCATATTAGCGTATTAGCATATTAGCATATTAACATATTAGCATATTAGCATAGCATATTAGCATATTAGCATATTAGCATATTAGCATATTAGCATATTAGCATATTAGCATAGCATATTAGCATATTAGCATATTAGTATATTAGCATATTAGCATTGCATATTAGCATATTAGCATATTAGCATATTAGCATATTAGCATAGCATATTAGCATATTAGCATATTAGCATATTAACATATTAGCATATTAGCATATTAGTATATTAGCATAGTATATTAGCATAGCATATTAGCATATTAGCATATTAGTATATTAGCATATTAGCATATTAGCATAGCATATTAGTATATTAGCATATTAGCATATTAGTATATTAGCATATTAGCATATTAGCATAGCATATTAGCATATTAGCATATTAGCATAGCATATTAGCATATTAGCATATTAGCATATTAGCATAGCGTGTTAGCGTATTAGCATATTAGCATAGCATATTAGCATATTAGCATATTAGCATATTAGCATAGCATATTAGCATATTAGCATATTAGCATATTAGCATATTAGCATATTAGCATAGTATATTAGCATATTAGCATATTAGCATATTAGCATATTAGCATATTAGCATATTAGCATAGCATATTAGCATATTAGCATATTAGCATATTAGCATATTAGCATATTAGCATGGCATATTAGCATATTAGCATAGCATATTAGCATATTAGCATAGCATATTAGCATATTAGCATATTAGCATATTAGCATATTAGCATATTAGCATAGCATATTAGCATATTAGCATATTAGCATATTAGCATATTAGCATATTAGCATAGCATATTAGCATAGCTTAGCATATTAGCATAATAGCATATTAGCATATTAGCATATTAGCATAGCATATTAGCATATTAGCATATTAGCATATTAGCATATTAGCATATTAGCATATTAGCATATTAGCATATTAGCATAGCGTGTTAGTGTATTAGCATATTAGCATATTAGCATAGCATATTAGCATATTAGCATATTAGCATAGCTTGTTAGCATATTAGCGTATTAGCATATTAGCATATTAGCATATTAGCATATTAGCATATTAGCATAGCATATTAGCATATTAGCATAATAGCATATTAGCATATTAGCATATTAGCATAGCATATTAGCATATTAGCATATTAGCATATTAGCATATTAGCATATTAGCATATTAGCATAGCGTGTTAGTGTATTAGCATATTAGCATATTAGCATATTAGCATATTAGCATATTAGCATATTAGCATATTAGCATATTAGCATATTAGCATAGCATATTAGCATATTAGCATATTAGCTTATTAGTATATTAGCATATTAGCATAGCATATTAGCATATTAGCATATTAGCATATTAGCATATTAGCATATTAGCATATTAGCATAGCATATTAGCATATTAGCATATTAGCATATTAGCATATTAGCATATTAGCATATTAGCATATTAGCATATTAGCATATTAGCATATTAGCATATTAGCATAGCATATTAGCATATTAGCATATTAGTATATTAGCATATTAGCATTTTAGCATATTAGTATAGCATATTAGCATATTAGCATATTAGCATATTAGCATAGCATATTAGGATAGCATATTAGCATATTAGCATATTAGCATATTAGCATATTAGCATATTAGCATAGTATATTAGCATATTAGCATATTAGTATATTAGCATATTAGCATATTAGCATATTAGCATAGCATATTAGCATATTAGCATATTAGCATATTAGTATATTAGCATATTAGCGTATTAGCATATTAGCATATTAGCATATTAGCATATTAGCATAGCATATTAGCATATTAGCATATTAGCATATTAGCATATTAGCATATTAGCATATTAGCATATTAGCATAGCATATTAGCATATTAGCATATTATCATATTAGCATATTAGCATATTAGCATAGCATATTAGCATATTAGCATATTAGCATATTAGCATATTAGCATAGCGTGTTAGTGTATTAGCATATTAGCATATTAGCATATTAGCATAGCATATTAGCATATTAGCATATTAGCATATTAGCATATTAGCATATTAGCATATTAGCATATTAGCATATTAGCATAGCATATTAGCATATTAGCATATTAGCATATTAGCATAGCATATTAGCATATTAGCATATTAGCATATTAGCATATTAGCATATTAACATATTAGCATAGCATATTAGCATATTAGCATATTAGCATATTAGCATATTAGCATATTAGCATATTAGCATAGCATATTAGCATATTAGCATATTAGCATATTAGCATATTAGCATATTAGCATATTAGCATAGCATATTAGCATATTAGCATATTAGCATATTAGCATATTAGCATAGCGTGTTAGCGTATTAGCATATTAGCATATTAGCATAGCATATTAGCATATTAGCATATTAGCATATTAGCATATTAGCTTATTAGCATATTAGCATATTAGCATAGCATATTAGCATATTAGCATATTAGCATATTAGCATATTAGCATATTAGCATAGCGTGTTAGCGTATTAGCATATTAGCATATTAGCATAGCATATTAGCATATTAGCATATTAGCATATTAGCATATTAGCATAGCATATTAGCATATTAGCATATTAGCATATTAGCGTATTAGCATATTAGCATATTAGCATATTAGCATATTAGCATAGCATGTTAGCGTATTAGCATATTAGCATATTAGCATATTAGCATATTAGCATAGCATGTTAGCGTATTAGCATATTAGCATATTAGCATATTAGCATATTAGCATAGCATAACATATTAGCATATTATCATATTAGCATATTAGCATATTAGCATATTAGCATATTAGCATAGCATATTAGCATATTAGCATATTAGCATATTAGCATATTAGCATATTAGCATAGCATATTAGCATATTAGCATATTAGCATATTAGCATATTAGCATAGCGTGTTAGTGTATTAGCATATTAGCATATTAGCATAGCATATTAGCATATTAGCATATTAGCATATTAGCATATTAGCATATTAGCATATTAGCATATTAGTATAGCATATTAGCATATTAGCATATTAGCATATTAGCATATTAGCATAGCATATTAGCATATTAGCATATTAGCATATTAGCATATTAGCATAGCATATTAGCATATTAGCATATTAGCATATTAGCATAGCATATTAGCATATTAGCATATTAGCATATTAGCATATTAGCATATTAGCATAGCATATTAGCATATTAGCATATTAGCATATTAGCATATTAGCATAGCATATTAGCATATTAGCATATTAGCATATTAGCATAGCATATTAGCATATTAGCATATTAGCATATTAGCATATTAGCATATTAGCATATTAGCATAGCATGTTAGCGTATTAGGGTATTAGCATATTAGCATAGCGTATTAGCGTATTAGCATATTAGCATATTAGCATAGAATATTAGCATATTAGCATATTAGCATATTAGCATAGCATATTAACATATTAGCATATTAGCATATTAGCATATTAGCATATTAGCATAGCATATTAGCATATTAGCATATTAGCATATTAGCATAGCGTGTTAATGTATTAGCATATTAGCATATTTGCATATTAGCATATTAGCATATTAGCATATTAGCATAGCATATTAGCATATTAGCATATTAGCATATTAGCATATTAGCATAGCATATTAGCATATTAGCATATTAGCATATTAGCATATTAGCATATTAGCATATTAACATATTAGCATATTAGCATAGCATATTAGCATATTAGCATATTAGCATATTAGCATAGCATATTAGCATATTAGCATATTAGCATATTAGCATATTAGCATATTAGCATAGCATATTAGCATACTAGCATATTAGCATATTAGCATATTAGCATAGCATGTTAGCGTATTAGCATATTAGTATATTAGCATATTAGCATATTAGCATATTAGCATATTAGCATATTAGCATATTAGTATATTAGCATATTAGCATATTAGCATATTAGCATAGCATATTAGCAAATTAGCATATTAGCATATTAGCATATTAGCATATTAGTATATTAGCATAGTATATTAGCATAGCATATTAGCATATTAGCATATTAGTATATTAGCATATTAGTATATTAGCATATTAGCATATTAGCATATTTGCATAGCATATTAGCATATTAGCATATTAGCATATTAGCATAGCATATTAGCATATTAGCATATTAGTATATTAGCATATTAGCATATTAGCATATTAGCATATTAGCATAGCATATTAGCATATTAGCATATTAGCATATTAGCATATTAGCATATTAGCATATTAGCATATTAGCATATTAGCATATTAGCATATTAGCATAGCATATTAGCATATTAGCATATTAGCATATTAGCATATTAGTATATTAGTATATTAGCATATTAGCATATTAGCATATTAGCATATTAGCATAGCATATTAGCATATTAGCATATTAGCATATTAGCATATTAGCATATTAGCATAGCATATTAGCATAGCATATTAGCATAGCATATTAGCATATTAGCATAGCATATTAGCATATTAGCATATTAGCATAGCATATTAGCATAGCATATTAGCATATTAGCATATTAGCATATTAGCATATTAGCATAGCATATTAGCATATTAGCATATTAGCATATTAGCATATTAGCATATTAGCATATTAGCATAGCATATTAGCATATTAGCATATTAGCGTATTAGCGTATTAGCGTATTAGCATATTAGCATATTAGCATATTAGCATATTAGCATATTAGCATAGCATATTAGCATATTAGCATATTAGCATATTAGCATATTTGCATAGCATATTAGCATATTAGCATATTAGCATATTAGCATATTAGCATATTAGCATAGCATATTAGCATATTAGCATATTAGCATAGCCTATTAGCATATTAGCATATTAGCATATTAGCATATTAGCATAGCATATTAGCATATTAGCATATTAGCATATTAGCATATTAGCATATTAGCATAGCATATTAGCATATTAGCATATTAGCATAGCATATTAGCATATTAGCATATTAGTATATTAGCATATTAGCATATTAGCATAGCATATTAGCATAGCGTGTTAGCGTATTAGCATATTAGCATATTAGCATATTAGCATAGCATATTAGCATATTAGCATAGCATATTAGCATATTAGCATAGCATATTAGCATATTAGCATATTAGCATATTAGCATATTAGCATATTAGCATATTAGCATAGCATATTAGCATAGCATATTAGCATATTAGCATATTAGCATATTAGCATAGCATATTAGCATATTAGCATATTAGCATATTAGCATATTAGCATATTAGCATATTAGCATAGCATATTAGCATATTAGCATATTAGCATATTAGCGTATTAGCGTATTAGCATATTAGCATATTAGCATATTAGCATATTAGCATATTTGCATAGCATATTAGCATATTAGCATATTAGCATATTAGCATATTAGCATATTAGCATAGCATATTAGCATATTAGCATATTAGCATATTAGCATATTAGCATATTAGCATAGCATATTAGCATATTAGCATATTAGCATATTAGTATATTAGCATAGCGTGTTAGCATATTAGCATATTAGCATAGCATATTAGCATATTAGCATATTAGCATATTAGCATAGCATATTAGCATATTAGCATATTAGCATATTAGCATATTAGCATATTAGCATATTAGCATAGCATATTAGCATATTAGCATATTAGCATATTAGCATATTAGCATAGCATATTAGCATATTAGCATATTAGCATATTAGCATATTAGCATAGCATATTAGCATATTAGCATATTAGCATATTATCATATTAGCATATTAGCATAGCGTGTTAGCGTATTAGCATATTAGCATATTAGCATAGCATATTAGCATATTAGCATATTAGCATATTAGCATATTAGCATATTAGCATTGCATATTAGCACATTAGCATATTAGCATATTAGTATATTAGCATAGCATATTAGCATATTAGCATATTAGCATATTAGCATATTAGCATAGCATATTAGCATATTAGCATATTAGCATAGCATATTAGCATATTAGCATATTAGCATATTAGCATAGCATATTAGCATATTAGCATAGCATATTAGCATATTAGCATATTAGCATATTAGCATATTAGCATAGCATATTAGCATATTAGCATATTAGCATAGCATATTAGCATATTAGCATATTAGTATATTAGCATATTAGCATATTAGCATAGCATATTAGCATAGCGTGTTAGCGTATTAGCATATTAGCATATTAGCATATTAGCATAGCATATTAGCATATTAGCATAGCATATTAGCATATTAGCATAGCATATTAGCATATTAGCATATTAGCATATTAGCATATTAGCATATTAGCATAGCGTGTTAGCATATTAGCGTATTAGCATATTAGCATAACATATTAGCATATTAGCATAGCATATTAGCATATTAGCATATTAGCATATTAGCATATTAGCATATTAGCATATTAGCATAGCATATTAGCATATTAGCATATTAGCATATTAGCATATTAGCATATTAGCATATTAGCATATTAGCATTGCATATTAGCATATTAGCATATTAGCATATTAGCATATTAGCATATTAGCATAGCATATTAGCATATTAGCATATTAGCATATTAGCATATTAACATATTAGCATATTAGCATATTAGCATAGCATATTAGCATATTAGCATATTAGCATATTAGCATATTAGCATAGCATATTAGCATATTAGCATATTAGCATATTAGCATAGCGTGTTAGTGTATTAGCATATTAGCATATTAGCATATTAGCATATTAGCATATTAGCATAGCATATTAGCATATTAGCATATTAGCATATTAGCATATTAGCATATTAGCATAGCATATTAGCATATTAGCATATTAGCATATTAGCATATTAGCATATTAGCATATTAGCATAGCATATTAGCATATTAGCATAGCATATTAGCATATTAGCTTAGCATATTAGCATATTAGCATATTAGCATATTAGCATAGCATATTAGCATGGCATATTAGTATATTAGCATATTAGCATATTAGCATAGTATATTAGCATATTAGCATATTAGCATATTAGCATATTAGCATATTAGTATATTAGCATAGCATATTAGCATATTAGCATATTAGCATATTAGCATATTAGCATATTAGCATAGCATATTAGCATATTAGCATATTAGCATATTAGCATATTAGCATATTAGCATATTAGCATATTAGCATAGTATATTAGCATAGCATATTAGCATATTAGCATATTAGCATATTAGCATATTAGCATATCAGCATATTAGCATATTAGCATAGCATATTAGCATATTAGCATATTAGCATATTAGTATATTAGCATATTAGCATATTAGCATAGCATATTAGCATATTAATATATTAGCATATTAGCATATTAGCATATTAGCATATTAGCATATTAGCATAGCGTGTTAGTGTATTAGCATATTAGCATATTAGCATAGTATATTAGCATATTAGCATATTAGCATATTAGCATATTAGCATATTAGCATATTAGCATAGCATATTAGCATATTAGCATATTAGCATATTAGCATAGCATATTAGCATATTAGCATATTAGCATATTAGCATATTAGCATAGCATATTAACATATTAGCATATTAGCATATTAGCATATTAGCATAGCATATTAGCATATTAGCATATTAGCATATTAGCATAGCATATTAGCATATTAGCATATTAGCATATTAGCATATTAGCATAGCATATTAGCATATTAGCATATTAGCATATTAGCATATTAGCATATTAGCATATTAGCATAGCATATTAGCATATTAGCATATTAGCATATTAGCATATTAGCATATTAGCATATTAGCATAGCATATTAGCATATTAGCATATTAGCATATTAGCATAGCGTGTTAGCGTATTAGCATATTAGCATAGCATATTAGTATATTAGCATATTAGCATATTAGTATAGCATATTAGCATATTAGCATATTAGCATATTAGCATATTAGCATAGCATATTAGCATATTAGCATATTAGCATATTAGCATATTAGCATATTAGCATATTAGCATAGCATATTAGCATATTAGCATATTAGCATATTAGCATATTAGCATATTAGCATATTAGCATAGCATATTAGCATATTAGCATATTAGCATATTAGCATATTAGCATATTAGCATAGCATATTAGCATATTAGCATATTAGCATATTAGCATATTAGCATATTAGCATATTAGCATTGCGTGTTAGCGTATTAGCATATTAGCATATTAGCATAGCATATTAGCATATTAGCATAGCATATTAGCATATTAGCATAGCATATTAGCATATTAGCATATTAGCATATTAGCATATTAGCATATTAGCATAGCGTGTTAGCATATTAGCGTATTAGCATATTAGCATATTAGCATATTAGCATATTAGCATAGCATATTAGCATATTAGCATATTAGCATATTAGCATATTAGCATAGCATATTAGCATATTAGCATATTAGCATATTAGCATATTAGCATATTAGCATAGCGTGTTAGTGTATTAGCATATTAGCATATTAGCATAGCATATTAGCATATTAGCATATTAGTATATTAGCATATTAGCATATTAGCATAGCATATTAGCATATTAGCATATTAGCATAGCATATTAGCATATCAGCATTTCAGCATATTAGCATAGCATATTAGCATATTAGCATATTAGCATATTAGCATATTAGCATAGCATATTAGCATATTAGCATATTAGCATAGCATATTAGCATAGCATATTAGCACATTAGCATATTAGCATATTAGCATATTAGCATAGCGTATTAGCATATTAGCATATTAGCATAGCATATTAGCATATTAGCATATTAGCATATTAGCATATTAGCATATTAGCAAATTAGCATATTAGCATAGCATATTAGCATAGCATATTAGCATATTAGCATATTAGCATATTAGCAAATTAGCATATTAGCATATTAGCATAGCATATTAGCATATTAGCATATTAGCATATTAGCATAGCATATTAGCATATTAGCATATTAGCATATTAGCATATTAGCATATTAGCATATTAGCATATTAGCATATTAGCATATTAGCCTAGCATGTTAGCGTATTAGCATATTAGCATATTAGCATATTAGCATATTAGCATATTAGCATAGCATATTAGTATATTAGCATATTAGCATATTAGTATATTAGCATATTAGCATATTAGCATATTAGCATAGCATATTAGCATACTAGCATATTAGCATATTAGCATATTAGCATAGCATGTTAGCGTATTAGCATATTAGTATATTAGCATATTAGCATATTAGCATATTAGCATATTAGCATATTAGCATATTAGTATATTAGCATATTAGCATATTAGCATATTAGCATAGCATATTAGCAAATTAGCATATAAGCATATTAGCATATTAGCATATTAGTATATTAGCATAGTATATTAGCATAGCATATTAGCATATTAGCATATTAGTATATTAGCATATTAGTATATTAGCATATTAGCATATTAGCATATTTGCATAGCATATTAGCATATTAGCATATTAGCATATTAGCATAGCATATTAGCATATTAGCATATTAGTATATTAGCATATTAGCATATTAGCATATTAGCATAGCATATTAGCATATTAGCATATTAGCATATTAGCATATTAGCATATTAGCATATTAGCATATTAGCATATTAGCATAGCATATTAGCATATTAGCATATTAGCATATTAGTATATTAGTATATTAGCATATTAGCATATTAGCATATTAGCATATTAGCATATTAGCATAGCATATTAGCATATTAGCATATTAGCATATTAGCATATTAGCATATTAGCATATTAGCATATTAGCATAGCATGTTAGCGTATTAGCATATTAGTATATTAGCATATTAGCATATTAGCATATTAGCATATTAGCATATTAGCATATTAGTATATTAGCATATTAGCATATTAGCATATTAGCATAGCATATTAGCAAATTAGCATATTAGCATATTAGCATATTAGCATATTAGTATATTAGCATAGTATATTAGCATAGCATATTAGCATATTAGCATATTAGTATATTAGCATATTAGTATATTAGCATATTAGCATATTAGCATATTTGCATAGCATATTAGCATATTAGCATATTAGCATATTAGCATAGCATATTAGCATATTAGCATATTAGTATATTAGCATATTAGCATATTAGCATATTAGCATAGCATATTAGCATATTAGCATATTAGCATATTAGCATATTAGCATATTAGCATATTAGCATATTAGCATAGCATATTAGCATATTAGCATATTAGCATATTAGTATATTAGTATATTAGCATATTAGCATATTAGCATATTAGCATATTAGCATATTAGCATAGCATATTAGCATATTAGCATATTAGCATATTAGCATATTAGCATATTAGCATAGCATATTAGCATATTAGCATATTAGCATATTAGCATAGCATATTAGCATAGCATATTAGCATAGCATATTAGCATAGCATATTAGCATATTAGCATAGCATATTAGCATATTAGCATATTAGCATAGCATATTAGCATAGCATATTAGCATATTAGCATATTAGCATATTAGCATATTAGCATAGCATATTAGCATATTAGCATATTAGCATATTAGCATATTAGCATATTAGCATAGCATATTAGCATATTAGCATATTAGCGTATTAGCGTATTAGCGTATTAGCATATTAGCATATTAGCATATTAGCATATTAGCATATTAGCATATTAGCATAGCATATTAGCATATTAGCATATTAGCATATTAGCATATTAGCATATTTGCATAGCATATTAGCATATTAGCATATTAGCATATTAGCATAGCATATTAGCATATTAGCATATTAGCATATTAGCATATTAGCATATTAGCATAGCGTGTTAGCATATTAGCATATTAGCATAGCATATTAGCATATTAGCATATTAGCATATTAGCATATTAGCATAGCATATTAGCATATTAGCATATTAGCATATTAGCATATTAGCATATTAGCATATTAGCATATTAGCATAGCATATTAGCATATTAGCATATTAGCATATTAGCATATTAGCATATTAGCATATTAGCATAGCATATTAGCATATTAGCATATTAGCATATTAGCATATTAGCATAGCATATTAGCATATTAGCATATTAGCATATTATCATATTAGCATATTAGCATAGCGTGTTAGCGTATTAGCATATTAGCATATTAGCATAGCATATTAGCATATTAGCATATTAGCATATTAGCATATTAGCATTGCATATTAGCACATTAGCATATTAGCATATTAGTATATTAGCATAGCATATTAGCATATTAGCATATTAGCATATTAGCATATTAGCATAGCATATTAGCATATTAGCATATTAGCATAGCATATTAGCATATTAGCATATTAGCATATTAGCATAGCATATTAGCATATTAGCATATTAGCATATTAGCATATTAGCATAGCATATTAGCATATTAGCATATTAGCATATTAGCATATTAGCATAGCATATTAGCATATTAGCATATTAGCATAGCATATTAGCATATTAGCATATTAGCATATTAGTATATTAGCATATTAGCATATTAGCATAGCATATTAGCATAGCGTGTTAGCGTATTAGCATATTAGCATATTAGCATATTAGCATAGCATATTAGCATATTAGCATAGCATATTAGCATATTAGCATAGCATATTAGCATATTAGCATATTAGCATATTAGCATATTAGCATATTAGCATATTAGCATAGCGTGTTAGCATATTAGCGTATTAGCATATTAGCATATTAACATATTAGCATATTAGCATAGCATATTAGCATATTAGCATATTAGCATATTAGCATATTAGCATAGCATATTAGCATATTAGCATATTAGCATATTAGCATATTAGCATATTAGCATAGCATATTAGCATATTAGCATATTAGCATATTAGCATAGCGTGTTAATGTATTAGCATATTAGCATATTAGCATATTAGCATATTAGCATATTAGCATATTAGCATAGCATATTAGCATATTAGCATATTAGCATATTAGCATATTAGCATAGCATATTAGCATATTAGCATATTAGCATATTAGCATATTAGCATATTAACATATTAGCATATTAGCATAGCATATTAGCATATTAGCATATTAGCATATTAGCATAGCATATTAGCATATTAGCATATTAGCATATTAGCATATTAGCATATTAGCATAGCATATTAGCATACTAGCATATTAGCATATTAGCATATTAGCATAGCATGTTAGCGTATTAGCATATTAGTATATTAGCATATTAGCATATTAGCATATTAGCATATTAGCATATTAGTATATTAGCATATTAGCATATTAGCATATTAGCATAGCATATTAGCAAATTAGCATATTAGCATATTAGCATATTAGCATATTAGTATATTAGCATAGTATATTAGCATAGCATATTAGCATATTAGCATATTAGTATATTAGCATATTAGTATATTAGCATATTAGCATATTAGCATATTTGCATAGCATATTAGCATATTAGCATATTAGCATATTAGCATAGCATATTAGCATATTAGCATATTAGTATATTAGCATATTAGCATATTAGCATATTAGCATAGCATATTAGCATATTAGCATATTAGCATATTAGCATATTAGCATATTAGCATATTAGCATATTAGCATAGCATATTAGCATATTAGCATATTAGCATATTAGTATATTAGTATATTAGCATATTAGCATATTAGCATATTAGCATATTAGCATATTAGCATAGCATATTAGCATATTAGCATATTAGCATATTAGCATATTAGCATATTAGCATAGCATATTAGCATATTAGCATATTAGCATATTAGCATAGCATATTAGCATAGCATATTAGCATAGCATATTAGCATAGCATATTAGCATATTAGCATAGCATATTAGCATATTAGCATATTAGCATAGCATATTAGCATAGCATATTAGCATATTAGCATATTAGCATATTAGCATATTAGCATAGCATATTAGCATATTAGCATATTAGCATATTAGCATATTAGCATATTAGCATAGCATATTAGCATATTAGCATATTAGCGTATTAGCGTATTAGCGTATTAGCATATTAGCATATTAGCATATTAGCATATTAGCATATTAGCATATTAGCATAGCATATTAGCATATTAGCATATTAGCATATTAGCATATTAGCATATTTGCATAGCATATTAGCATATTAGCATATTAGCATATTAGCATAGCATATTAGCATATTAGCATATTAGCATATTAGCATATTAGCATATTAGCATAGCGTGTTAGCATATTAGCATATTAGCATAGCATATTAGCATATTAGCATATTAGCATATTAGCATAGCATATTAGCATATTAGCATATTAGCATATTAGCATATTAGCATATTAGCATATTAGCATATTAGCATAGCATATTAGCATATTAGCATATTAGCATATTAGCATATTAGCATAGCATATTAGCATATTAGCATATTAGCATATTAGCATATTAGCATAGCATATTAGCATATTAGCATATTAGCATATTATCATATTAGCATATTAGCATAGCGTGTTAGCGTATTAGCATATTAGCATATTAGCATAGCATATTAGCATATTAGCATATTAGCATATTAGCATATTAGCATTGCATATTAGCACATTAGCATATTAGCATATTAGTATATTAGCATAGCATATTAGCATATTAGCATATTAGCATATTAGCATATTAGCATAGCATATTAGCATATTAGCATATTAGCATAGCATATTAGCATATTAGCATATTAGCATATTAGCATAGCATATTAGCATATTAGCATATTAGCATATTAGCATATTAGCATAGCATATTAGCATATTAGCATATTAGCATATTAGCATATTAGCATAGCATATTAGCATATTAGCATATTAGCATAGCATATTAGCATATTAGCATATTAGCATATTAGTATATTAGCATATTAGCATATTAGCATAGCATATTAGCATAGCGTGTTAGCGTATTAGCATATTAGCATATTAGCATATTAGCATAGCATATTAGCATATTAGCATAGCATATTAGCATATTAGCATAGCATATTAGCATATTAGCATATTAGCATATTAGCATATTAGCATATTAGCATATTAGCATAGCGTGTTAGCATATTAGCGTATTAGCATATTAGCATATTAACATATTAGCATATTAGCATAGCATATTAGCATATTAGCATATTAGCATATTAGCATATTAGCATATTAGCATAGTATATTAGCATATTAGCATATTAGCATATTAGCATATTAGCATATTAGCATATTAGCATTGCATATTAGCATTGCATATTAGCATATTAGCATATTAGCATATTAGCATATTAGCATATTAGCATAGCATATTAGCATATTAGCATATTAGCATATTAGCATATTAACATATTAGCATAATAGCATATTAGCATAGCATATTAGCATATTAGCATATTAGCATATTAGCATAGCGTGTTAGTGTATTAGCATATTAGCATATTAGCATATTAGCATATTAGCATAGCATATTAGCATATTAGCATATTAGCATATTAGCATATTAGCATATTAGCATAGCATATTAGCATATTAGCATATTAGCATATTAGCATATTAGCATATTAGCATATTAGCATATTAGCATATTAGCATAGCATATTAGCATATTAGCATAGCATATTAGCATATTAGCTTAGCATATTAGCATATTAGCATATTAGCATATTAGCATAGCATATTAGCATGGCATATTAGCATATTAGCATATTAGCATATTAGCATAGCATATTAGCATATTAGCATATTAGCATATTAGCATATTAGCATATTAGCATAGTATATTAGCATATTAGCATATTAGCATATTAGCATATTAGCATATTAGCATAGCATATTAGCATATTAGCATATTAGCATATTAGCATATTGGCATATTAGCATATTAGCATAGCATATTAGCATATTAGCATAGCATATTAGCATATTAGCATATTAGCATATTAGCATATTAGCATATTAGCATAGCATATTAGCATATTAGCATATTAGCATATTAGCATATTAGCATATTAGCATAGCATATTAGCATAGCTTAGCATATTAGCATAATAGCATATTAGCATATTAGCATATTAGCATAGCATATTAGCATATTAGCATATTAGCATATTAGCATATTAGCATATTAGCATATTAGCATATTAGCATATTAGCATAGCGTGTTAGTGTATTAGCATATTAGCATATTAGCATATTAGCATATTAGCATATTAGCATATTAGCATATTAGCATATTAGCGTATTAGCATATTAGCATATTAGCATATTAGCATATTAGCATATTAGCATATTAGCATAGCATATTAGCATATTAGCATAATAGCATATTAGCATATTAGCATATTAGCATAGCATATTAGCATATTAGCATATTAGCATATTAGCATATTAGCATATTAGCATATTAGCATAGCGTGTTAGTGTATTAGCATATTAGCATATTAGCATATTAGCATATTAGCATATTAGCATATTAGCATAGCATATTAGCATATTAGCATATTAGCATATTAGCATATTAGCATATTAGCATATTAGCATATTAGCATATTAGCATATTAGCATAGCATATTAGCATATTAGCATATTAGCATATTAGCATATTAGCATATTAGCATATTAGCATATTAGCATATTAGCATAGCATATTAGCATATTAGCATATTAGCATATTAGCATATTAGCATATTAGCATATTAGCATAGCATATTAGCATATTAGCATATTAGCATATTAGCATATTAGCATATTAGCATATTAGCATATTAGCATAGCATAGCATATTAGCATATTAGCATATTAGTATATTAGCATATTAGCATATTAGCATATTAGCATATTAGCATAGCATATTAGCATATTAGCATATTAGCATATTAGCATAGCATATTAGGATATTAGCATATTAGCATATTAGCATATTAGCATATTAGCATATTAGTATATTAGCATATTAGCATATTAGCATATTAGCATAGCATATTAGCATATTAGCATATTAGCATATTAGCATATTAGCATATTAGCGTATTAGCATATTAGCATATTAGCATATTAGCATAGCATATTAGCATATTAGCATATTAGCATATTAGCATATTAGCATATTAGCATATTAGCATATTAGCATAGCATATTAGCATATTAGCATATTAGCATATTAGCATATTAGCATATTAGCATAGCATATTAGCATATTAGCATATTAGCATATTAGCATATTAGCATAGCGTGTTAGTGTATTAGCATATTAGCATATTAGCATATTAGCATAGTATATTAGCATATTAGCATATTAGCATATTAGCATATTAGCATATTAGCATATTAGCATAGCATATTAGCATATTAGCATATTAGCATATTAGCATAGCATATTAGCATATTAGCATATTAGCATATTAGCATATTAGCATATTAGCATATTAACATATTAGCATAGCATATTAGCATATTAGCATATTAGCATATTAGCATATTAGCATATTAGCATATTAGCATATTAGCATATTAGCATAGCATATTAGCATATTAGCATATTAGCATATTAGCATATTAGCATATTAGCATAGCATATTAGCATATTAGCATATTAGCATATTAGCATATTAGCATATTAGCATATTAGCATATTAGCATAGCGTGTTAGCGTATTAGCATATTAGCATATTAGCATAGCATATTAGCATATTAGCATATTAGCATATTAGCATATTAGCATAGCGTGTTAGTGTATTAGCATATTAGCATATTAGCATAGCATATTAGCATATTAGCATATTAGCATATTAGCATATTAGCATATTAGCATAGCATATTAGCATATTAGCATATTAGCATATTAGTATATTAGCATATTAGCATATTAGCATAGCATATTAGCATATTAGCATATTAGCATATTAGCATAGCATATTAGCATATTAGCATATTAGCATATTAGCATATTAGCATATTAGCATAGCATAGCATATTAGCATATTAGCATATTAGCATATTAGCATATTAGCATAGCATATTAGCATATTAGCATATTAGCATATTAGCATAGCATATTAGCATATTAGCATATTAGCATATTAGCATATTAGCATATTAGCATATTAGCATATTAGCATAGCATATTAGCATATTAGCATATTAGCATAGCATATTAGCATATTAGCATATTAGCATATTAGCATATTAGCATATTAGCATATTAGCATAGCGTGTTAGCGTATTAGCATATTAGCATATTAGCATAGCATATTAGCATATTAGCATATTAGCATATTAGCATAGCATAGCGTGTTAGTGTATTAGCATATTAGCATATTAGCATATTAGCATAGCATATTAGCATATTAGCATATTAGCATATTAGCATATTAGCATATTAGCATATTAGCATATTAGCATAGCATATTAGCATATTAGCATATTAGCATATTAGCATATTAGCATAGCATATTAGCATATTAGCATATTAGCATATTAGCATATTAACATATTAGCATAGCATATTAGCATATTAGCATATTAGCATATTAGCATATTAGCATAGCATATTAGCATATTAGCATATTAGCATATTAGCATATTAGCATATTAGCATATTAGCATAGCATGTTAGCGTATTAGGGTATTAGCATATTAGCATATTAGCATAGAATATTAGCATATTAGCATATTAGCATATTAGCATAGCATATTAGCATATTAGCATATTAGCATATTAGCATATTAGCATAGCATATTAGCATATTAGCATATTAGCATATTAGCATATTAGCATTGCATATTAGCATATTAGCATATTAGCATATTAGCATATTAGCATAGCATATTAGCATATTAGCATATTAGCATATTAACATATTAGCATATTAGCATAGCATATTAGCATATTAGCATATTAACATAGCATATTAGCATATTAGCATATTAGCATATTAGCATATTAGCATATTAGCATAGCATATTAGCATATTAGCATATTAGCATAGCATATTAGCATATTAGCATATTAGTATATTAGCATATTAGCATATTAGCATAGCATATTAGCATAGCGTGTTAGCGTATTAGCATATTAGCATATTAGCATAGCATATTAGCATATTAGCATATTAGCATATTAGCATAGCATATTAGCATATTAGCATATTAGCATATTAGCATATTAGCATATTAGCATATTAGCATAGCGTGTTAGCATATTAGCGTATTAGCATATTAGCATATTAACATATTAGCATATTAGCATAGCATATTAGCATATTAGCATATTAGCATATTAGCATATTAGCATATTAGCATATTAGCATAGCATATTAGCATATTAGCATATTAGCATATTAGCATATTAGCATATTAGCATATTAGCATATTAGCATTGCATATTAGCATATTAGCATATTAGCATATTAGCATATTAGCATATTAGCATATTAGCATTGCATATTAGCATATTAGCATATTAGCATATTAGCATATTAGCATATTAGCATAGCATATTAGCATATTAGCATATTAGCATATTAACATATTAGCATATTAGCATATTAGCATAGCATATTAGCATATTAGCATATTAGCATATTAGCATATTAGCATATTAGCATATTAGCATATTAGCATATTAGCATAGCATATTAGCATATTAGCATATTAGCATATTAGCATATTAGCATATTATCATATTAGCATATTAGCATAGCGTGTTAGCGTATTAGCATATTAGCATATTAGCATAGCATATTAGCATATTAGCATATTAGCATATTAGCATATTAGCATATTAGCATTGCATATTAGCATATTAGCATATTAGCATATTAGCATATTAGCATAGCATATTAGCATATTAGCATATTAGCATATTAGCATATTAGCATATTAGCATATTAGCATATTAGCATAGCATATTAGCATATTAGCATATTAGCATAGCATATTAGCATATTAGCATATTAGCATATTAGCATATTAGCATAGCATATTAGCATATTAGCATATTAGCATATTAGCATATTAGCATATAGCATATTAGCATATTAGCATAGCATATTAGCATATTAGCATATTAGTATATTAGCATATTAGCATATTAGCATAGCATATTAGCATAGCGTGTTAGCGTATTAGCATATTAGCATATTAGCATAGCATATTAGCATATTAGCATAGCATATTAGCATATTAGCATAGCATATTAGCATATTAGCATATTAGCATATTAGCATATTAGCATATTAGCATATTAGCATATTAGCATAGCGTGTTAGCATATTAGCGTATTAGCATATTAGCATATTAACATATTAGCATATTAGCATAGCATATTAGCATATTAGCATATTAGCATATTAGCATATTAGCATATTAGCATATTAGCATAGCATATTAGCATATTAGCATATTAGTATATTAGCATATTAGCATTGCATATTAGCATATTAGCATATTAGCATATTAGCATATTAGCATAGCATATTAGCATATTAGCATATTAGCATATTAACATATTAGCATATTAGCATATTAGCATAGCATATTAGCATATTAGCATATTAGCATATTAGCATATTAGCATATTAGCATAGCATATTAGCATAGCATATTAGCATAGCATATTAGCATATTAGCATATTAGCATATTAGCATAGCGTGTTAGTGTATTAGCATATTAGCATATTAGCATATTAGCATATTAGCATAGTATATTAGCATATTAGCATATTAGCATATTAGCATATTAGCATAGCATATTAGCATATTAGCATATTAGCATATTAGCATATTAGCATATTAGCATATTAGCATAGCATATTAGCATATTAGCATAGCATATTAGCATATTAGCTTAGCATATTAGCATATTAGCATATTAGCATATTAGCATATTAGCATATTAGCATATTAGCATAGCGTGTTAGCGTATTAGCATATTAGTATATTAGCATAGCATATTAGCATATTAGCATGGCATATTAGCATATTAGCATAGCATATTAGCATATTAGCATATTAGCATATTAGCATATTAGCATAGCATATTAGCATATTAGCATATTAGCATAGCGTGTTAGCATATTAACGTATTAGCATATTAGCATATTAGCATATTAGCATATTAGCATATTAGCATATTAGCATAGCATATTAGCATATTAGCATATTAGCATATTAGCATATTAGCATATTAGCATATTAGCATAGCGTGTTAGTGTATTAGCATATTAGCATATTAGCATATTAGCATAGCATATTAGCACATTAGCATATTAGCATATTAGCATATTAGCATATTAGCATAGCATATTGGCATATTAGCATATTAGCATATTAGCATATTAGCATATTAGCATAGCATATTAGCATATTAGCATATTAGCATTTTAGCATATTAGCATATTAGCATAGCATATTAGCATATTAGCATAGAATATTAGCATATTAGCATATTAGCATATTAGCATATTAGCATATTAGCATGGCATATTAGCATATTAGCATAGCATATTAGCATATTAGCATATTAGCATATTAGCATATTAGCATATTAGCATAGCGTGTTAGCATATTAACGTATTAGCATATTAGCATATTAGCATATTAGCATATTAGCATATTAGCATATTAGCATAGCATATTAGCATATTAGCATATTAGCATATTAGCATATTAGCATATTAGCATATTAGCATAGCGTGTTAGTGTATTAGCATATTAGCATATTAGCATAGCATATTAGCACATTAGCATATTAGCATATTAGCATATTAGCATATTAGCATAGCATATTAGCATATTAGCATATTAGCATATTAGCATATTAGCATATTAGCATAGCATATTAGCATATTAGCATATTAGCATATTAGCATATTAGCATATTAGCATATTAGCATATTAGCATAGCATATTAGCATATTAGCATAGAATATTAGCATATTAGCATATTAGCATATTAGCATAGCATATTAGCATATTAGCATATTAGCATTTTAGCATATTAGCGTATTAACATAGCATATTAGCATATTAGCATATTAGCATATTAGCATATTAGCATAGCATATTAGCATATTAGCATATTAGCATATTAACATATTAGCATAGCGTGTTAGTGTATTAGCATATTAGCATATTAGCATATTAGCATATTAGCATAGCATATTAGCATATTAGCATATTAGCATATTAGTATAGCATATTAGCATATTAGCATATTAGCATATTAGCATATTAGCATATTAGCATATTAGCTTAGCATATTAGCATAGCGTGTTAGCGTATTAGCATATTAGCATATTAGCATATTAACATATTAGCATATTAGCATATTAGCATATTAGCATAGCATATTAGCATATTAGCATATTAGCATATTAGCATATTAGCATAGCATATTAGCATAGCATATTAGCATATTAGCATATTAGCATAGCATATTAGCATATTAGCATATTAACATATTAGCATATTAGCATATTAGCATATTAGCATATTAGCATAGCAGCATAGCATATTAGCATATTAGCATATTAGCATATTAGCATAGCATATTAGCATATTAGCATATTAGTATATTAGCATATTAGCATATTAGCATAGCATATTAGCATATTAGCATATTAGCATATTAGCATATTAGCATATTAGCATATTAGCATAGCAGCATAGCATATTAGCATATTAGCATATTAGCATATTAGTATATTAGCATAGCAGCATATTAACATATTAGCATATTAGCATATTAGCATAGCATGTTAGCGTATTAGCATATTAGCATATTAGCATATTAGCATATTAGCATATTAGCATATTAGCATATTAGCATAGCATATTAGCATATTAGCATATTAGCATATTAGCATAGCATATTAGCATATTAGCATATTAGCATATTAGCGTATTAGCATATTAGCATATTAGCATAGCATATTAGCATATTAGTATAGCATATTAGCATATTAGCATATTAGCATATTAGCATATTAGCATATTAGCATATTAGCTTATTAGCATATTAGCATATTAGCATATTAACATATTAGCATATTAGCATAGCATATTAGCATATTAGCATATTAGCATATTAGCATATTAGCATAGCGTGTTAGTGTATTAGCATATTAGCATATTAGCATAGCATATTAGCATATTAGCATATTAGCATATTAGCATATTAGCATATTAGCATATTAGCATATTAGTATAGCATATTAGCATATTAGCATATTAGCATATTAGCATATTAGCATAGCATATTAGCATATTAGCATATTAGCATATTAGCATAGCATATTAGCATATTAGCATAGCATATTAGCATATTAGCATATTAGCATATTAGCATATTAGCATATTAGCATAGCATATTAGCATATTAGCATATTAGCATATTAGCATAGCATGTTAGCGTATTAGCGTATTAGCATATTAGCATAGCGTATTAGCGTATTAGCATATTAGCATATTAGCATAGAATATTAGCATATTAGCATATTAGCATATTAGCATATTAGCATATTAGCATAGCATATTAGCATATTAGCATATTAGCATATTAGCATATTAGCATAGCATATTAGCATATTAGCATATTAGCATATTAGCATAGCGTGTTAGTGTATTAGCATATTAGCATATTAGCATAGCATATTAGCATATTAGCATATTAGCATATTAGCATATTAGCATATTAGCATATTAGCATAGCATATTAGCATATTAGCATATTAGCATATTAGCATAGCATATTAGCATATTAGCATATTAGCATATTAGCATATTAGCATATTAGCATATTAGCATATTAGCATAGCATATTAGCATATTAGCATATTAGCATATTAGCATAGCATATTAGCATATTAGCATATTAGCATAGCATATTAGCATATTAGCATATTAGCATATTAGCATAGCATATTAGCATATTAGCATATTAGCATATTAGCATAGCATGTTAGCGTATTAGCATATTAGTATATTAGCATATTAGCATATTAGCATATTAGCATATTAGCATATTAGCATATTAGCATATTAGTATATTAGCATATTAGCATATTAGCATATTAGCATAGCATATTAGCAAATTAGCATATTAGCATATTAGCATATTAGCATATTAGTATATTAGCATATTAGCATATTAGCATAGCATATTAGCATAGCATATTAGCATAGCATATTAGCATATTAGCATATTAGCATATTAGCATATTAGCATAGCATATTAGCATATTAGTATATTAGCATATTAGCATATTAGCATATTAGCATATTAGCATATTAGCATATTAGCATATTAGCATAGCATATTAGCATATTAGCATATTAGCATATTAGCATATTAGCATAGCATATTAGCATATTAGCATATTAGCATATTAGTATATTAGTATATTAGCATATTAGCATATTAGCATATTAGCATATTAGCATAGCATATTAGCATATTAGCATATTAGCATATTAGCATAGCATATTAGCATATTAGCATATTAGCATATTAGCATATTAGCGTATTAGCATAGCATATTAGAATATTAGCATATTAGCATATTAGCATATTAGCATATTAGCATAGCATATTAGCATATTAGCATATTAGCATATTAGCATATTAGCATATTAGCATATTAGCATAGCATATTAGCATATTAGCATATTAGCATAGCATATTAGCATATTAGCATATTAGCATATTAGCATATTAGCATAGCATATTAGCATATTAGCATATTAGCATATTAGCATATTAGCATATTAGCATAGCGTGTTAGTGTATTAGCATATTAGCATATTAGCATAGTATATTAGCATATTAGCATATTAGCATATTAGCATATTAGCATATTAGCATATTAGCATAGCATATTAGCATATTAGCATATTAGCATATTAGCATATGAGCATATTAGCATAGCATGTTAGCGTATTAGCATATTAGCATATTAGCATATTAGCATATTAGCATATTAGCATATTAGCATATTAGCATAGCATATTAGCATATTAGCATATTAGCATATTAGCATATTAGCTTATTAGCATATTAGCATATTAGAATATTAGCATATTAGCATATTAGCATATTAGCATAGCGTGTTAGCGTATTAGCATATTAGCATATTAGCATAGCATATTAGCATATTAGCATATTAGCATATTAGCATATTAGCATATTAGCATATTAGCATATTAGCATAGCATGTTAGCGTATTAGCATATTAACATATTAGCATATTAGCATATTAGCATAGCATATTAGCATATTAGCATATTAGCATATTAGCATATTAGCATATTAGCATATTAGCTTAGCATATTAGCATATTAGCATAGCATATTAGCATATTAGCATATTAACATATTAGCATATTAGCATATTAGCATATTAGCATATTAGCATATTAGCATAGCGTGTTAGCGTATTAGCATATTAGCATATTAGCATAGCATATTAGCATATTAGCATATTAGCATAGCGTATTAGCATATTAGCATATTAGCATATTAGCATATTAGCATAGCATGTTAGCGTATTAGCATATTAGCATATTAGCATATTAGCATATTAGCATATTAGCATAGCATAGCATATTAGCATATTATCATATTAGCATATTAGCATATTAGCATATTAGCATAGCATATTAGCATATTAGCATACTAGCATATTAGCATATTAGCATATTAGCATATTAGCATATTAGCATATTAGTATATTAGCATACTAGCATATTAGCATATTAGCATATTAGCATATTAGCATATTAGCATATTAGCATATTAGCATATT
>NW_026042793.1:0-97582 GCF_023856365.1 Brienomyrus brachyistius
AATTCATTCCAGATACACAATATTACCATTTCTCTCAAACATTTCTCACAAATCAGTCTAAATGTGTGATAGTGAGCACTTCTGCTTTGCTGAGATAATCCATCCCACCTCACAGGTGTGCCACATCAAGATGCTGATCTGACATCATGGGTAGTGCACAGGTGTACCTTATACTGCCCACAATAAAAGGCCACCCTGGAATGTGCAGTTTTTTGCTTTATTGGGGGTCTGGGGACTCAGAACCGGTCAGTATTGGTGTGACACCATTTGCCTCATGCAATGCAACACATCTTCTTCGCATAGAGTTTATCAGATTGTCAATTGTGGCCTGTGGAATGTTGGTCCACTCCTCTTCAATGGCTGTGCGAAGTTGTTGGATATTAGTGGGAACTGGTACACGCTGTCGTATACGCGGTCAAGCACATCCCAAACAAGAGCAGCTGACCTGAGAAATAAGAAATAAGCTAAGCTGGAAACCTGGACCCTCCGACCAAGAATGCGTGAAGTACCCTCAGAAGGTCTACTAGAAGATGTACGTAGAAGACTACTACAGATCAGCTGATCTACACCACAGCAACAGTGATCCTTGAGCTGGAGCCGGACCGTCTTTGAAGACTCCGTAAATCTCCGTATAATAATATATATCTACGGGAACGAGAAAGGAGAAAGCAGAGAACAAGAACAAGATTTGTAAATGTAAGATTTGAAGGACCCCCGGCATGAAAAATAGAATAGTTCTCGTCATTAGTGAACATGTGTCTCGTCATTGTGTATCATGGACAGTAAGAGGGGGATCAATAGAGTGTTGTTATTATAACGTCTAAAAAGTCTGTCGATAATCAATAAGAAAATAAATGAAGTCGTTTTCGCGAACACGCGAACAGGGGCCGACCGACTGTAGGGGGCGTGGCCAGAGACAGCCATAGCTGTCAAGTCTCCCGTTTTGGCCGGGAAACTACCGTATTTTACTTCTCTTTCCCGCCGTCCTCCCGTATTAGTATTTTCCCGTAAATCTCCCTTATATTATATAGTTGCTGGATAGTGTAGTGGTAAGATCGCCGCCTTTCACACGGGAGACCGGGGTTCGAATCCCGGTTGTGGCCAAAAATATATTTTATATATTTTATATATTTATATTATTTTATATTTCCTGTCTTAAAATGTAAGGGATACTGGAGCCTGGTTGCGGATGGCTCACGGCGGGTGCCGGAAAATTTCCTTTATTTTCAAATCCAAACCTTGACAGGTATGCTGCTGTTCCAAATCATGGGTGCATGTTACAAGTGCGGAACATATTTTAACTTAGTACTAACTTAGCATCATATTTGATCTGATTCGACTGAATATCCCAGGTTTCCATCTCTCATGCATCTGGTGTGACGTGTTTTCAGACTCTCAGGCTGGCGCAAAGAAATCTTACGGGAATTGAACGTCTCACTCCCGGCCAGCTGACCAAAGTTCGGTAACCTTGGTATTGTGTGTAGGAGATTCGCTATAACTATAATTTCGTTCTCCATTTACATGCCCGTAGTGTCTTTAAGTGTTATGTAGTTTTGCCTGAAACGCAAAAATAAAACAAAGCAATTAAAGCCGATCAGTGGCTCAAATTGTGCTGTAGCGATTGAAGAACTTTTGTCGGAAGTTGGATTCGAACTTGGGATGCCTTACTTGGGAGAACAGAATACCAGAATAGAGTAGGTTAAGTCCAGCCTTGGCTTCCAAGCTGACGTTTTTCTACATATGTGCTTGTGTATCATGGACAGTAAGAGGGGGCAGGCAAGGAGAGAATTTCTCTCTTGGGGATCAATAGAGTGTTGTTATTATAACGTCTAAAAAGTATGATGGTCTGTCGATAAATCAATAAGAAAATAAATGAAGTCGTTTTCGCGAACACGCCGAATTATAACTATAATTTCGTTCTCCATTTACATGCCCGTAGTGTCTTTAACCGGCTGCACAAACTGGATCCGCCTCCATTACGACACAACTTTGCCCTTATTGGCTTAAGATTTAGTCACATACATGACGTATATCTGCTATTTCTCCCGAGAAGCAGTAAAGCAGTGGTAACTGCTTTGTAGTTAATTTTACCTGGTAAAATTAAGTTTAAATAAATGATATAAATACTGTAATAGTACTCGTGAGCTTTGTTTATTTGTTATTAGTTATTGTAATGTTGCGCTGCTTTATTTGTTTAATCGTCTAGTCTGTGGAGACATTCAAGTTAATCAAATAAGAATTGCACTGTACACTGTACATGACCATAAAAACTTTGTATCCTTGAAATAAATGTTTTTGATCTTTTCCTTGGCAGTTATCTTTTTACACAGGGCCTCTATGTACACGATAGTTTTTTTTTTCACGACTAACAGTATGGATCAGGAGTTGGTTATTGTAAAAGAAGTAATGTGCATGCAGGTGATATTTGTATAGATTTATCCACACCCTTGTAGCAGTGCTGCCATTGCAGTCAGATCTCGCAAACTAGGAGTATTAGTTGTCTTTATTTCTCTTTATTTCTGACGCCAACCCTCTCCATTAATCGGGCTTGGGACTGGCACCTACCTGAGCTGGCTTGCTCCCTTAAGTGGCTGGGTTAGGCTAAACTATATATATATATTTACCAAGACTACAATAAAACATCTCGAAATGTGTAGTCTAGCAAAACGCAGTTTAAAGAAGGTAGCCTACCTGGCGAAATTGCAAACAAATTAAGGGCGTTAGGCAGCCTTTAGATCTACCCATCATGCACTGCAGTTTTTTGCTAATTCCTCAAATGGAAAACTGTCCATCCATCCATCCATTTTCCAAACCGCTTATCCTACTGGATCGCGGGGGGTCTGGAGCCTATCCCGAAGCAATGGGCACGAGACAGGGAACAACTCAGGATGGCGGGCCAGCCCATCGCAGGGCACACTCACACACTATTCACTCACGCATACACTCCTATGGGCAATTTAGCAACTCCAATTAGCCTCAGCATGTTTTTGGACTGTGGGGGAAACCAGAGTACCCGGAGGAAACCCCACGATGACATGGGTAGAACATGCAAACTCCACACACATGTGACCCAGGTGGAGACTCGAACCCGGGCCCTAGAGGTGTGAGGCAACAGTGCTAACCACTGCACCACCATGCTGCCCCCTAAATGGAAAACCATTAAATACAAAAGGAAAACAAAAGTCTGTAAGACTGTATACTTATGTGTATGTTAGTAAAGGCTGTAGCTGACACAACGGACCCCACTAATTAGAAAGGGGTAATTGTACACATGTGGCATCCAGTATGTTCTTCTATAACAGTTTTAAAAAAAAAAAAAACTCACATTACACAAATTGGCACTATCAAAACGAGGATTATGGGGAAACATGGGGACTGTGATGGAGATTACATACACGTAGGCATGGTATTTAGTTTTTTTTTAATCTGGTCACCTTCCAGAGTAATTGTAAACTAAAACCATCTTCACCCTATTTGATTCTTTATAAATGGACAATCAGTCGTGCAGTAAATGGGGGTATAGAGAGACACAGAGCTTGTCTAACAAGAAACCCTGGGAAGCTAACATTAATAGGGTGGGTATGGATTAGCAAAACCATTGATACAGATTACAGATTTATATCTCACCTGAACCCTGGCGGGCTCCGTGCCAATAGGGGTTGGGATTAGGGTTAGTTAACTTAAGTAGTAATATTGATGTGTATATTCTCCTATTCTCCAGTCAGTGAATCGTGAAACGTAATGTTAATATGTTTCTATACCTATATGTTCTGCTTAAAAACCCATAAAGGCAAGCACAGTGTTTAGACATTCTGTTACTTAGACTAGTAAACACTAAGATCCTTCAGCTTTCAATTAACCTGACACAACAGTCTAAACAACAAATGTGTGCCATGTCATTTGTCATCTTTACATCTTGTATCCTTTATATGGTAATTGGATTTTCAAGGTGGAATTGCAGGTCGATCATTTTAAGGATCTAGATGTAAACCTCCCTGGTGTTGCTTTAATATTTTTTTTGCACAATTTGCTTCACACACTTCCTCCAGCAGAGAAGCTTACAATACTACACCCCACCAAATGACTGGATGATGCCTTTTTATTTAAGGTCTGGCTGTGAGCCTCGATTACCGATACACTATCTTCAGGCTCCTGCCGGGATCAGTCAGTATGGTGGACCTTTGGAGGAATGGGTACAAAACCATCAGGAAAGTTTGCAGGTGCTTCAAGAGTATGTGAAGGCTTAGTTGGAGGAACAAGCCACACCACGAAATCGGAAACACAATGAGTTGGTTAATGATTAGGGGTTTGATGAAGGTCAGCTGGTGTGTTTGCGGAACCATGTTCGAGGTAAAATACAGGATCATTGGGATGCCTGTTTGTATATGGTAGTTCGGTGTCCCCAAGATCAGGGTGCAGTTTACTCTGCAACTCCAATGGAGGGGGACGGGGTTGTCCGTCAAGTTCACCGAACAGAGTTGCGTCCAGTACCACAGGGGGTTGTTATGTCAGGGGAAGATGTTCTGGTAATGTCTCCTGAGTCTGGGTTGCCCACAGGGGCAACAGAATGGAATCGGATGAGGACTCTGTGGTTTTACGGGGACAGGGCTGGTGGGAGGGGTCGCAATAGAGCATCCACAAGTAGGCCTCGTATAATGGAGGAGGTTATGTCCCCCCCGAGGTGTAGAGACCAGTTAAACGTTCGGTGAGGTCCACCACTGGTCATCATACCAACCCTTATAAGTTACCACGGTCAGTGAATGATCGTTCGGTTGGGGAGGAAGACCAGTGGTTTGGGGATAGAATTCTTAGCTGTGACGTTGGGTCATCAATTTCATTTTGGGGGATGGATTGTAGCCAGGCAATTATAGGCAGGTATAGGAACTGCAGTTCGGACTGGAGGCATAGCCGGGGCGAGATGGCTGTGCATGTTCCGATGGTAGGGCATATTGGCAAAGGAGCAGGCACGGGAAGACAGGCAGGGTCCTGATAGATTTGGGGGAGCATCGGCGGGCATATTGAATTTGCAGTGTAGCAGCCTTTCTGTTTGCTTGTTTCAGGGTGAACAATCTTATCCGCAAAGGGCCGGTGTGTATGCAGGTTTTCGCTGCAACTCCCTAATTAGATTTCTAATTAGAGGACTGATTAGCTGAAGAGTCCTCATACCTGGTTTTGAAGAGCTGACCTAAAGGTTACCCCAAAAACCTGTTTTTTTTTTGTTTGAATGGGGCAGTGAGTCATGGGGTAAACTACTGTTCTTTAGGGGTTATCAAGGTGGAATTACGGGTCGATAATTTTAAGGATCAGGTTGTAAACCTCCCTGGTGTTGCTTTAATATGTTTTATCTGAGGTTGTAATCGTGTATTATCAAGCCAGCCGGCTTGTGGCCTCGGGAGCGGGGTTTAGTGGGAGCAGCTGGCTAGTTTTATTTTCTTTTTTGTTTGTGTCTTTTTCTTTGTTGTATGTATATTTTGGGTTCATTATTAGGCAGGCTGGGCCTTTTGGCACCTGTAGTCTGGTGCTGGATTGCCCATAGGGGTCTTTTTATTGCTGTGATTTGCTGTGTCATTCACTAGTGTGATTTGTGCTGGATGTGTTTTTAAGGTTGTGCTGTGGCGTGCACCTGAGCAAACTTTGGGCAACCTGTTCTCTTGTTGGCTTTATTGACAAAGGGTGGATTAGTCTAATTACGGCCTGCTACAAATAGCTGCATATAACGTATAAAAAAAATCACCTTATGGGTGCTCCGTAGGGTAGCAAGATCTTGAGTTTTTTTTACAGTACTCGGGTACGTTTTAAAATTTTCGACCAATCAGCAAACATTATTCTGACAGCATAGCTGGGAAACCAATGAAAAGTGAGTGCAACGTTCTAGAACTTGACTTCGGGTTGACGCTCCCTATAAAGAGCTGGGTACTGCTTCAAGGCGTTCAGTTGGCGCTACCCCTCCTGATAGAGTAGCACTGTACGGCTCTTGTTCCGTAAAACAACATCAAAAGGATGAAAAAAAAAACAATATTTAAAGAAGACGAAAAAAATCAATTTTTAAAGAAGACGAAAAAAACATCGTCTAAAAAAATAAGCCAAAAAAATAATATCCGAAGAAGGAAAAACATGCAAAGTAAAAAAAAACAAACAAAAATAAAAAACAATATCCAAAGAAGAAGGAAAAAACATCCAAAGGGAGAAAAGAAGAACTGAAGGGCCAACGAGGTAGGAGGAAATACAAATTTCGTTTCAGCACCGTTGGAGTGCCAAGCCGTGAAAAGCATTTGGCCAGAAGACAAGGTAAGTGTTGTATCTGTTATTTTAAAACAGCGCTTTTCAAAATGCTGCTTTATAATCGTTTGAGATCGTTAGCCAGTGTGACAGCTGAAGGCTTTTTGAGTTTACCAACATAAAGTTTTATTTCTGTATTAGGACATTGTCAGGAACAATGATGTGTTCATCGCTATGATGTGGTCAAAAAGCGATGCATTGAATCTTAGAAACATTTGTGATTTTTCAAACGATGCTTTTCCTTTTATTTAATCAGTTAAAATTTCCATCGGTTTTATATAGTGCCCCTTGAAATATGTCTTTAGCTCATTTTCCGGGCATTTTACTAGAATGCATCCTGAGAAATACACAAGCTCTGCTGCATTTCCGTGCCTCGATGTTTAGTGCCGAGTATAATTGTTGCAGTTGCCTTTTATATATTCCATGAGACCTGTTGGTACCAAGAGAAGTGTGAGACTGTCAGGGTGAATTTATCATACAATCGCACGCATAAATACCTGAGGGTTGCCAGTCCTTTTGCGTTGTTACAGGAGGACTAGAGCTGACGAGTGTGTTTCTACACACTATCAAGGGCATTGTAGTACAGTTTTCTCAGGTGGGAGAAGCTGCCGATCTCCTATTTGACAATACAGCCCTTGATATATTAGAATATTACAGAACTAGAAGCCTTTTGCAAGGAAGAATGTGAGAAAATCCCAAGTACAAGAACTGAAAGCCTTTCAGCTGGCTATAAGAAGCGCTTGTAAGCTGTGATATCTGGCAGAGGAGGTGTTACTAAGTACTGATTACGTAGGGTGCCCAAACTTTTGCAGAGTGCCATAATAATGTTTTTATTTTGTAATTTTGTTCAATTTATGGCATAAAAAGTAACTATTCATCAATGTTTGCTGAAAATATTGTGTATTTTTCCCCCAGTTCCTAAAGAGACTGTATTAACTGATATTGTTGCTTTTGTAATTGAAAAGATGTTATTTGTCAAGGGGTGCCAAACCTTTGCATAAGACTGTACACAGTGTGTGTATGTGTTTATGTGAGTGTGTGTCTGTGTGTGTGTGTGTATATATATATATGTGTGTGTGTGTATATATTTCTGTATATGCATGTGTATATATATATTTATATATAGTTCACACACATTCAAACTTATTTGAATACACATTCAAAATTATTTTTATTATTATTATTTTCGTTTTTTTTTTTTTTTTGTGTTTAAAATTTTTTATTTTTGCAATGGAAATAAAAATAAAGCAGTCCTCCGTAGAGGAGGGGTGGTGGAGGGAATATATATATATATATACATATATATAAAATAATTGTCACACAACTGGGGTGACATGCCTATCCTGCTCACCCAATTTTAGTGCACTTTAGTTATGCATAATGACCTTCTAGTCTCGATACACCCATATATATATATGTATATATATATATAGTTTTTTTTGTTTTTTTTTTTTTGCAATAGACAATAAAAATAACGCAGTTCTCCATAAAGGAGGGATGGTGGATGGAATATATATATACATATATATAAAATAATTGTCACACAACCTGGGTGACATGCCTTGCCTGCTCACCCAGTTTTAGTGCACCTTAGTTATTCATAATGACCATCTAGTCTCGATACACCCATAAATATATATGTATATATATATAGTTTTTTTTGTTTTTTTTTTGCAATAGACAATAAAAATAACGCAGTTCTCCATAAAGGAGGGATGGTGGATGGAATATATATATACATATATATAAAATAATTGTCACACAACTTGGGTGACATGCCTTGCCTGCTCACCCAATTTTAGTGCAACTTAGTTATCCATAATGACCAACTAGTCTCGATACACCCATATATATATATATATATATGTACATATATATAGTTTTTTTATTAGCAATAGAAAAGAAAAATAACGCAGTTCTCCGTAAAGGAGGGATGGTGGATGGAATATATATATATATATATATATATATATATATATATATATATATATATATATATATATATACATTTATATAAAATAATTGTCACACAACCTGGGTGACATGCCTTGCCTGCTCACCCAATTTTAGTGCACTTTAGTTATCCATACTGACCATCTAGTCTCGACACACCCATATATATATATATATATATATATATATATATATATATATATATATATATGTATATATATATAGATATTTTTTCTTTTTCTTGTGTTTTTTTTTCGCAATGGATATTAAAAATAAAGCAGTCCTCCGTAAAGGAGGGATGGTGGATGGAATATATATATAAAATAATTGTCACACAACCGGGGTGACATGCCTTGCCTGCTCACCCAATTTTAGTGCACCTTAGTTATTCATAATGACCATCTAGTCTCGATACACCCATAAATATATATGTATATATATATAGTTTTTTTATTAGCAATAGAAAAGAAAAATAACGCAGTTCTCCGTAAAGGAGGGATGGTGGATGGAATATATATATATATATATATACATTTATATAAAATAATTGTCACACAACCTGGGTGACATGCCTTGCCTGCTCACCCAATTTTAGTGCACTTTAGTTATCCATAATGACCATCTAGTCTCGATACACCCATGAATATATATGTATATATATATATATATATATATATATAGTTTTTCTGTTTTTTTTTTGCAATAGACAATAAAAATAACGCAGTTCTCCATAAAGGAGGGATGGTGGATGGAATATGTATATGCATATATATAAAATAATTGTCACACAACCTGGGTGACATGCCTTGCCTGCTCACCCAATTTTAGTGCACCTCAGTTATCCATACTGACCATCTAGTCTCGACACACCCATATATATATATATATATATATATATATATATATATATATATATATATGTATATATATATATAGATATTTTTTCTTTTTCTTGTGTTTTTTTTTCGCAATGGATATTAAAAATAAAGCAGTCCTCCGTAAAGGAGGGGTGGTGGAGGGAATATATATATACATTTATATAAAATAATTGTCACACAACTGGGGTGACATGCCTTGCCTGCTCACCCAATTTTAGTGCACCTTAGTTATCCATAATGACCAACTAGTCTCGATACACCCATAAATATATATGTGTATATATATATATATATATATAGTTTTTTTGTGTTTTTTTTTGCAATAGACAATAAAAATAACGCAGTTCTCCATAAAGGAGGGATAGTGGATGGAATATATATATACATATATATAAAATTATTGTCACACAACCTGGGTGACATGCCTTGCCTGCTCACCCAATTTTAGTGCACCTTAGTTATCCATACTGACCATCTAGTCTCGATACACCCATATATATATATATATATATATGTACATATATATAGTTTTTTTATTAGCAATAGAAAAGAAAAATAACGCAGTTCTCCGTAAAGGAGGGATGGTGGATGGAATATATACATACATATATATAAAATAATTGTCACACAACCTGGGTGACATGCTTTGCCTGCTCACCCAATTTTAGTGCAACTTAGTTATCCATAATGACCAACTAGTCTCGATACACCCATAAATATATATGTATATATATATATATATATATATATAGTTTTTTTATTTTTTTCGTAATGGACAATAAAAATAACGCAGTTCTCCGTAAAGGAGGGATGGTGGATGGAATATATATATACATATATACATTTATATAAAATAATTGTCACACAACCTGGGTGACATGCCTTGCCTGCTCACCCAGTTTTAGTGCACCTTAGTTATCCATACTGACCATCTAGTCTCGATACACCCATAAATATATATACTGAACAAAAATATAAACGCAACACTCTTGTTTCTGCTCCCATTTTTCATGAGATGGACTTAAAGACCTACAATTCATTCCAGATACACAATATTACCATTTCTCTCAAACATTTCTCACAAATCAGTCTAAATGTGTGATAGTGAGCACTTCTGCTTTGCTGAGATAATCCATCCCACCTCACAGGTGTGCCACATCAAGATGCTGATCTGACATCATGGGTAGTGCACAGGTGTACCTTATACTGCCCACAATAAAAGGCCACCCTGGAATGTGCAGTTTTTTGCTTTATTGGGGGTCTGGGGACTCAGAACCGGTCAGTATCTGGTGTGACCACCATTTGCCTCATACAATGCAACACATCTTCTTCGCATAGAGTTTATCAGATTGTCAATTGTGGCCTGTGGAATGTTGGTCCACTCCTCTTCAATGGCTGTGCGAAGTTGTTGGATATTAGTGGGAACTGGTACACGCTGTCGTATACGCCGGTCAAGCACATCCCAAACATGCTCAACGGGTGACATGTCCGGTGAGTATGCTGGCCATGCAAGAACTGGGACATTTTCAGCTTCCAAGAACTGTGTACAGATCCTTGCAACATGGGGCCGTGCATCATCTGTCTGAGTGGCTGGTCTCAGACGATCTTGGAGGTGAACCTGCTGGATGTGGAGGTCCTGGGCTGGTGTGGTTACACGTGGTCTGCGGTTGTGAGGCCGGTTGGATGTACTGCCATATTCTCTGAAACGCCTTTGGAGACGGCTTATGGTTGAGAAATGAACATTCAATGCACGAGCAACAGATCTGGTTGACATTCCTGCTGTCAGCATGCCAATTGCACGCTCCCTCAATGCTTGTGGCATCTGTGGCATTTTGCTGTGAGACAAAACTGCACATTCCAGGGTGGCCTTTTATTGTGGGCAGTATAAGGTACACCTGTGCACTACCCATGATGTCAGATCAGCATCTTGATGTGGCACACCTGTGAGGTGGGATGGATTATCTCAGCAAAGCAGAAGTGCTCACTATCACACATTTAGACTGATTTGTGAGAAATGTTTGAGAGAAATGGTAATATTGTGTATCTGGAATGAATTGTAGATCTTTAAGTCCATCTCATGAAAAATGGGAGCAAAAACAAAAGTGTTGCGTTTATATTTTTGTTCAGTGTATGTATATGTATACATATAGTTTTTTTTGTGTTTGTGAAAACGGGTCTTTAATCGGGGAAACGGAGCGGGTAGAGCAGGACGGAACGCAGGCATTGACAAACTACAATGACGGACAGGGCAAACAGGTAAGACCAGGACTTAAAATAGGTCATGACTAATCAAAGTAATCGGGCAAAGCAGGAGACGATCAGGGAAGCACACGTGGGTAATCAGGGGGCGTGGCACACACGAGGAGCGGACAAGCCGGGCATATATGTATATCTATATAAAACCTCATTAATGAGGGACAGGGAACAGAACGGACAGACAGAACTGGCACAGGGGAAGGAGCCAGGACAAGACTTGACATAAGACAGGAAAGGCAGAGAAACAGATCAGAAAGGGGGACACGGAGGGAACAGGCAGGACAAAAGGACCGGGAGTGAACGAAGGGAACATCGGGGAAAGAGGAGCAGAAGCCAGAGGGACGAGGGACAAAGAGAGGAGGGACAGAGACAGGAGGAACAAAGCGAGGGGGAGCAGAGGCAGGAGGGACAAAGACGGGAGGCCAGGGAGAGAAGGAGGGGGAACCAAGAGGAGCCCGAGGGAGACCCAGCGGGCGACGGGAGGCAGCCGGAAGGGCTGCAGGCGGCCGGGAGGCCGGAGCCGGAGGGGCCGAGGAGACGGGGTGAGGGACAGACGCAGGGACGAAGGAGGGAGTCGGAGGGGAGACCAGGGAAGGGGACGAAGGAGCTGGAAGGGACCCTGGCGAGGGCAAGGAGAGAGGGGGAGCCGCAGCAGACGGCGACGTCCTCCGACACGCCAGAGCGGGAGGACCAGCAGGCGAATGAGGAGCCGCCGTCGGGGGGCCCGCAGGCAACCGATAAGACGCCGGAGGAGGGACCGAGGCAGGGCGACGAGGCCGCGGAGGGGGACCCGCAGACGACAGCCGACCCGGAGGGCCAGGACCCGCAGGTGCCGACCAAGCCCTAGCGCCGGCGAGGGGAGGGCGAGCCAGGGGGCTGGGCGGGTGGGACCCCAGCCGTGCGTCTGTGTCCTCTCCCCTTATGGGACACAGACATAAGGACCTGCGGCCGGGGTCGGGCTCGTCGGGGTGAGGGTACCAGAGTCACAGGGGGAGAAGGGACTGGAGTGGGGCCAGGGACTGGAGCTGCAGGCTGCAGAGGGAGCGCCTGCCCGGGAGCTGCAGGCAGGGAAAGCGCCTCGGACGTGGGCGCGGTAGCTGCAGGCAGCGGAGACGGCTGCTCGGGCTCTGGGGCCGCAGGGGGCACTTATTTTATTATATAAAATAAGTGTCACACAACCGGGGTGACATGCCTTGCCTGCTTGTGGGATGAGGAAGACTCAGGGACTGGAAATGGGATTAAAACTGAAGATGTGCTCATTCCTTTGTGTATTTACAAATTTTCCTTCCGTCAGACATGAGGAGTTTGCTGCTATATTTGGCACTAATAGAGATTCTGATGCTGCTATTTTTATTGTCTATTAGTTTGTTATTATTTACAAGTTCTGTTGTGTTTTTGCATTTTTCTCTTCTGGTTAATTAACTGCTGTCTGTTTGCTGTGAAGTATGAGTGTGGTGAGTAAGACTCAGGGACTGGAAGTGGGATTACAACTAAAGATAACATGCTTATTCCTTTTTGTATTGTTTACAAATTTCCTTCCGTCAAACATGAGGAGTTTGCTGCTATATTGTGCACTAACAGAGATTCTGATGCTGCTATTTTTATTGTTTATAAATGTGTTATTGTTTCCAAGTTGAGTATTCAATAAATGCTAAATTGAGAAATTTTGTGTATCGTTTGTTATTATTAGTGTGATATTTTACCATGCAAATAGAGGGGAAAACGTCCAATTATCGGCCAAAAAAAATCAGCAGCATATATCGGCCATCGCCTGACCCTTGACTTGAAAAACCCATATCGGTCGACCTCTAGTAACAGTACATTCTGTCCAATTCATCCATCGAGTTAAGTCACACACCCACTTGAGGGGGCACTCCGGCAGACGTGAGGATGGGGATGTTCTTTCCGCTATAACATCCACTGCAGAAGTACATCTCGCTCCTGTTCACAGGGCTTACTTCAATGATGAAGCAGGGCTGGTTGTCTGGACAAGAAGTTGTCCTGCTGCTGGGTCTCGGTGCCGTTTTTCCACCTAAGCTTGAAGGTGGAAATGTGTTCCAACTTGGTCCCTGGGACTGCAGCATAGCCAAACATCGCGAGCAGCGTCGGCCACACCCACCACCAGAACCATCACACCGTCCTATACACATAAAGAAGAACTAAAACATAGAGTGTTGTGACAATCTATGCGTTAATGTTTGGCAGCATAGGTGATTCATTAAAATTATACCGAAGAATGGAAAATGTGATATTTAGAATATTTTTTGCCATTTAGTAGCTAATTTAAGCACTTACCCAATGCCTCAATTTGTTTTAGGTCAGTAATGTCTGAGCCAAAAGAATGAATGTATGAATTTAATACAATTCACCCACTCCCACCCACACACAAATCTGAAATTCAATTTAAGACACTTCTTAAACATTAGTGCATTAACAAAAAAGGAAAATCTTAAGAGATTCAGTAGGATTTTCTATGTTAGACTTAAGCTAATAGTTCAATAGTTTTTACATATTTCAATATACCAATTTGACTTTAATGTTGAAACAGATGCTAAAACATGGAATAATTTCATAACTAGAGAAACATGTTATTCACAAACACTAGCAAAGGTAGCTTATAGTTAAGCTTACTTAAGTCAGCAAGTCAGGCTACAGTGTGTAAGAATAGTCGTAAACGATAATTTGTCTCAGTCTTACATGACAGAATAAGTAAACAGAAAATATAAAATGGCTGAAACAGCGTCATTAACGCCAGCTACAGTAGAGGCGCAGAAAAGGTGTCATGACTGAAGTATTCCCAAACTCTGGAAGACCGTATGCGAGCCTTTTTTGCCGCGTGTTTCTCCAGAGGCTCCGGAGCTCCGCTGGTTGAGACAGCCATGTTGGTTCATGTGCAGGGGGACGAGCGGCAAATTTCTTTTTTGCAGGGTGGTAGGTGATGTCTCATTAATATTTATGAGAGAAGTGCTACATGATTGGCCAGTGCATGCCAGTGCATGCCCAAAATGGTGCGGCACTGCATCCAAGCCTGCGGCACTCAGAGTCACAAATACAGTGGAAACCATTTGTAGTAATTACGTCTGTCTGGCTGATTTCCAACTAATTGATATTTGTATATTTATTACATGAATATAAGGTAATATAAGGTAATAGAAGAGGTATTTAATGGTTTTCCATCTGAGGAATTTGCAAAAAACTGCAGTGCATGATGGGTCGGACCTAAAGGCTGCCTTAACGTCCTCATCTGTATGACGACATACATCAAGACTAGGAAGGTGCATAATGTTCATGTCTGGTTGCGTTTGTTGGTCCAGAAAGTAATTCAATTTCGCCATGTAGGTTACGTTCTTAAAAACTGCTTGGATATAGCCCGATTATATGCTGTGGGCCTTTTAATTTCTTTGTTTACCAGGTAGGCTACCTTCTTTAAACTGCGTTTTGTTAGACTACATATTTAGGGAGGTCTTTATAAATTTATAGTAGTCTTCATAAATATGTGCATAGTTTAGCCTAACCCAGCCACTTAAGGGAGAAAGCCAGCTCAACTAGGTGTCGGTCCCAAGCCCGGATTAATGGGGAGGGTTGGCGTCAAGAAATAAAGAGACTGTATCTTCACTGCATGACTGATGTCAAAATGTGTGAAATATGTGGTTGTATTAATAAATGCATTAAAGTAGGTTAATGATTCTGTGCTGTCTAAATTGTATAGAAAATTTCTACGTATAGCCAAACAAATCTCCTCCTGTTTGAAAAGGCATAGAAAAAGCAATTTAGCCACTAAAACTTTACAGTTTTTGTGAGGGACAGTCGAATTCTCTCGTTTCTCTCGTCAAGTTTTTTTGTGATCCTGCACCTACACTTTGCCGGCCCCAGGAGGATGGGCTCCCCCTTTGAGTTTGGTCCCTCCCAAGGTTTCTTCCTTCTTGGGAGTTTTTCCATCCTATCGGCGCCTATGGCTTACTCACTGGGGGCTTTGGGTGGGCATGATATAAAGCAAAGCATTTTCCCTCCCAGTTTCCTCCTCTGGTCCACATTGCAGGACCATCAGCCATCAGAAACAGTCAGACGGTCTCCTTCAGCTTCTTTAGTGTCCTTGGAAGCCAAGGCAGTTTTAGGTCTGAGAAGAGGTTTATCAGAAGGACACATATTACGTCGTTTGTCCTGAAATGTAACATGGGGAGGAAAAGTTAAGCGGTTTAGTCAGATTGGAGTCGTTTATTCAGCAGTGGCAGCGCCAGTGACTTAATGCTACAGGTGCTATAGGGGAGTGAGATTATTTAGACCGGGTGCTTTAGCTTTTCAGCTTATGTAGATGGTGTATAGAAGCACACAGCACGATAAGCTACAGCATGGATAAAATAGGATAAAATATGAAATTCTAACGTCTAGCTCACAGAGCCTCTATGTGTACTTTGAAGAAAAAATACACTACAAGTATGCTGTAAAAACCGCAAAAATGTCTTACACAATATACAGATTTTACAGATAGTTAAAGAAAAAATGAAACCAATATTTTGGGGGTGCTGTGGGGGTACTATGGTCATTGGAGGAGGAGCTAGAGCCCCCCCCCCCAAGCTTTTCCTTGGTGCTGCCACTGTTGTTCAGATTAAAAGTAACATTGTCATTAATAAACAGTACTCTGATCAAATTTTTGCATGTACAAACACAATCAAAGTTTAACCACATGTTTAGACACAATTCACACACCTGTTACATTTCCATAATGCTAAGACTCTCTACACTTACTTCATCCACTTTCTTGTTTGGTACACAGTCATTTGATGGATGTGTAAGATCATTACCAGACCGTCTGCTGCAAACTCTACAGTTAATGAATGGCTGCAAAAACACACAGACACACAAAAACAGTATTTAAAGAGTGGTGGGCAATAAATACAGTGAGAGAAGGTGTAGTAAAGATATATCTAATGATTTAAGGCAGAGCTGCTGGAGTGCAGGGTTTAATGACACAGAACAATTTTAGAGGAAAGAGCTTCCAAAGCAGGGTCACCATAAGGCTATATTATACAAAGCAAGTTCATCTAAAAGTATGAACAACAAATCCCGTTTAACTGAACACTGCTCTGTATTAAAATACTGTCCTCCGATCAAGCTAAGTGGTCCTGTAGTTCACTATTTAAAGAGGTAAATTTAAAGGGTAATTCACACTGCACATCTACCCTGCTCTGACCAGGTTTAATTACTGGCTTTCTAATTAAAACAAGAGTTAAGTCCTGCCCTTTCACCACAAAACACCACACTGCCATTTAAGGCTGATTTCAACAATGAGTTTTAGTTAACCTGGCTCGATTGAGTTAACTCTGGGTATGTAAAACCCGCTTTGTAGTACAGCCCACAGGTCTTTAAATAAGGCCAGCTAGGGTTCATAGCTCGAAGCATAATCTACAGGTCACCCCTCAGATGATTAGCATTTGCTTCTGCCTGGTAATCCAGCCTTTAAGCCTGTAAACCTACTAAAATTTGAGAATAAGGTGAAGGAACTGGCTCTTTGAGGCCACCTATGTATTTGTTACTTTATTGTTGGCTAACTTTCCCCCGCAGGGCATCAAAAAAGTTAACATGAACCTAAATTAATTTGCTAACTGATATGTCCAATGCTCACAGTCACAGTGACTCTTTACTTACCCTCTTGTCCATGAAAATACAGTCAGCCCGATGGTCTGTTGCAGTTGACTTTGGACATTTTGTTGCTCTCAAGAGAATCTCAATGTCAATGTATTCACTGCTGATCTAAATCACATAAACACGTTATATACAAAATTGCCTACAACTGTTTTAAAGGCAATATAACAAACAATAATCACCCAAAAAATGGCAAACTGTCACAGACTTGACTGCAGCAGATTCAGAGAGAAACTGTGAGAAGGTAAAATTGACCAGGGCTGAGATATACAACCATCACTTTCATTGTGAAGAGACATTAAGCATCATATGCATTGAAATTAAAACATCAAAATCAATGTGATACTCATTAGTTCAGCTTGCAGATGATGAAAGTTTCACACTTTTGTAAACACTTTCTCAGCAGTTACCTTCGGACGGCCCTGGATGTTATAGAAATTCATGTGCTGACGGGTTCCTTGATGAGCATTTTCGACTGCGAGTTTAATGGCCGTCTTGTGAGTGCAGGGAGACTGTGGTAATCTTGCTGGGCCTCTGTGGAGATAAGCAGAGCTCCATAAGCCAAAACCAGAAGCAGCAGGCGGGTCATCTTCCTCTCAGCTTTGAAGGGAGAAGCAGGACTGAGGACACTGATCTGTGGTCCCCTTATCCAGCACGTCCAGGGGCGTGTCCTTCACTCGAAACAAACAGACCTTTGAACAACATTGGAAAACTCTTCAGGATGAATTGAGGCAGGTGGTCAAGTGGGTTTATTGTTATTTCAGCAATATACACAGTACACAGTGAAAGGAAACATTGTTCCTCCTGGACCACGGTGCAACACAAAGAAGAAAAACAGAAACAACACAAGATGACACAAGTGCGGGCAAGATAGAACTATACAGAGTGAAAGGAGCACAAACAGAGGGAGAAAGTGCAAGATAAACACAAGAGCAACAATACAATACTACAGGACAAGACAGCGCAGTCAAGAACACAGAGTGCAGCCAGAGCTAACCTGAATAGGGGCATCAAGGTTGCCAGGCAGGCAGAGAAACAGAAAATAGAGGTCTACTTCACATACAACAACCCACAGTGGGTGTGGCAGGGAATACAACACATTACAAACTTCAAAGGCAACAACACCGTCACTGTTAACAGCAACGCCCTTTTAGCAAAGGAGCTAAACAGCTTCTTTGCTCGTCTGGAGGAACACAGAGCAGACATAGCCACACTGCCCCCTCCCCCAATCTCCAGCACTCACAGACTCCCTCTGCAGGAACACCACGCGAGAAGGCACATTGCATCTCTAGGTGTGTGGAGTTTAAGACAAGGCAAGTGATGCTACGATAATATAATTCCTTGGTAAGACCCCACCTAGAATATTGTGTGCGGGTTTGGTTACCATACCTTAAGAAGGACATTGCTGCCTTGGAAAAGGTGCAACGTAGGGCAACGAGAATGATTCCTGGTCTTAGAGGAATGTCTAATGAGGAGAGGTTAGCTGAGCTGAATCTGTTTAGCCTCGAGCAAAGGAGACTAAGGGGGGACATAATCCAGGTGTTTAAGATTCTAACAGGTCTGGATGCTGTTCAGCCAAATGGCTATTTCAATGTTAGTTTAAATACCAGAACTCGTGGCCATAAGTGGAAATTAGCTGGAGAACATTTTAAAACGAATTTGATGAAGCATTTCTGTACACAGCGTGTAGTTAGAGTATGGAATAGTCTTCCTGTTATTGTAACACAAGCTAAAACCCTGGGTTCTTTTAAATCAGAGCTAGATAAGATTTTTGAGCTATTAGCTAAGTTCTCCTCAAAGGAGCTTGATGGGCCGAATGGCCTCCTCTCATTTGTAAATCTCTTTGGTTCTTATGAGTCAGCTTACAGAGATGAGGTCCAGAAACTGATAGGTTGGAGTTCAGCAAACAATTTGGCACTAAACAGCACAAAGACAAAGGAATCACTGACTTCAGGAAGGATGGAGGCGACACTGGCCTGCCTAGATGGATGGATGGATGTTTTTATTGACATTGTAAGTACAATGAGATTTAGTTTGGAACGCGCCAGCAGCTACACAGTATATTTACAATTATATAGATTGTGAGGCATAAAATAAGGTGTGAGTAATATAACATAACGACATAATATAAGTAATCATTAATTAATCATTACAGATGGTATGAGGTGTGAACCGCTAGGCTGCTATGGCATGTTTGGTATCAAACCGATGGAAAATCACTCCAGTTTCCAAATCTGGTCAGTGGTTACCACGAAAGTGAATATATCAAAAGTTACACCAGCCTAACGAAAATCATCAATACAAGGGAAATCACTCTGGTCATAAATCTCAAAAGGACTGATACAGACCCCCTTCCGAAAGCCCGCCAAATGGATGGTCAGCCATTGGTCCAGGAGTCGAATTCCTGGTCACTCCTATTCACGAACTTTACACTATAAAACCTGGCACCTCAGAACAAAGCCAGGAGAGGAGAAACAGAAGGGAGGAGAAAACAAAAGACCATCAGCACGAAGAGAGGCAGAGAACATCAGCCCAAGAGAAGAGAAGCCCACAAGAAGCCCTCCTGAAGCCTATCAGTGAAGACCCAGCTGGACAGAGAACTGCAACCAAGCCCAAGCTTCACCAGGAGAGGGAATCAGAGGGGCTCCACTCCAACAACCGCTGCAAACACCGCGCCTCCCTGAGTGCCATCACCCATCAGCTCATCAGCCTCCGCAACCAACTGCCAAGACCCCCCCCCCCCCACTCTGCAACCAAGTAAACAAACTTCCTTTCATTTATAACAACCTAAACTCCTATTCACCTGCTATATTACTTTAGGACAGTATTTCCACAAATTGCTTGCTTTGCAGAACAGTATTTTCCCTTTTAAGGTTACTCATTTTAAATCTGGTCATTGCATTTTCATGATTACATTGTTTGTGTCCACTCCGTTATTTCGTGTTTATTGTTTGTTAGGTGTAATGTCTGTCTTATGTTAGTTATAGGAATAAATGCATGTCTTTTACACAACTTCAGCCTCCGTTCATTGAGTGCTCACAAGAATCCCTGCCTGTGCGATCTACGCTCTGAAACCTCAAATTCGCCTGAAATATCGCGAGACTCTCTCTCATTGGCCGTGAGGGGAGCTTCGCTACCGATCGTTTACATTACCTGGTGACGCAGCTCGTTGGACAAGCCTTCTATTCTAACCCAGGTTATTACGTGATACTGGTTATTAATGAGTTCCATTTAAGTCACACATTAACAGACTCACGGTGTTTCGCAATTGAGTTTGAGCCGACCATTCAGCATAAAAATTGGTTAATAATCACAAGGCACAAGGTTTAAACTTATTCTGAGCACACAATTTAAACTTTTTATGACCGAACGTGCAGTGAAGAAGCGCTACTGTCAACTGGTTGCAAAAGTCGCACTCATGGCAATCTGAAGGCATTTAAGCGGGATCATATGGGCTTATTATAGTTATTTTTATTTCTATTATTAGTAGTTATATTATTTTGTTTTATTTTCGGTGATTTCATTGTAGTTCTTTCGTATTAAACTGCAGTAAACTTTAACCCTATGTCTGACGAGATTCTCAGATGTAGCGCTTTGTTTCCAGGTTCAATTCGGACGAGTGTCTCCGTTTCTATATATCCTGGGAGAGATCTCTCTATTAGCGAACGGGAATACTTGTTATGAGGTTCTAACCTAAATTATGTTGCGCTTGGACATAAGACCGATAGCTTAGTTACCTATCAGGACCATACTCGTATGTGTGTGCCTGCTTTAGACAAAGCAAGTTTAACACAACTTTGCGCTGTGAGCCAAGTGTGTGTCATTTAGAAATTGGGAGTCTCCTGTGCTTGAGACCCGCCGTGGTTAAGCACCATTTGCGACGAGATATAGTGCACTCACAATTTAAATCTGTCGCCGTAACGCGTGCGCCGTCTCGCTTCAGTAATTGTTTTAAGGGGTTTTATACTGTGCAAGGCACAGAAGAAGGCCACAAGCAGCATGCGCATGCATTAAATGTGTGTGTCACTCATCTAGCGTCGGCAACCGCCTAGCTATATCTTTGGTTACCTCTAGTGGTCAGGCATAGAACTACCACTCCATTTCGAAATTGCGCCTCTAGTGGCCAGGCATAGAACTACCACTCAATTTCGATATTGCGCCTCTAGTGGCCAGGCATAGAACTACCACTCCATTTTGATATTGCGCCCCCGGTGGTCAGGCATAGAACTACCACTCCATTTCGATATTGCGCCCCCGGTGGTCAGGCATAGAACTACCACTCCAGTTCGAAATTGCGCCTCTAGTGGTCAGGCATAGAACTACCACTCCATTTCGAAATCGCGCTTCTAGTGGTCAGGCATAGAACTACCACTCCATTTCGATATTGCGCCCCCGGTGGTCAGGCATAGAACTACCACTCCATTTCGAAATTGGGCTTCTAGTGGTCAGGCATAGAACTACCACTCAATTTTGAAATTGCGCTTCTAGTGGCAAGCCATAGAAGTACTACTCCATTTCGAAATCGCGCCTCTAGTGGTCAGGCATAGAACTACCACTCCATTTCGATATTGCGCCCCCGGTGGTCAGGCATAGAACTACCACTTCATTTCGAAATTGCGCTTCTAGTGGTCAGGCATAGAACTACCACTCAATTTTGAAATTGCGCTTCTAGTGACAAGCCATAGAACTACTACTCCATTTCGAAATCGCGCCTCTAGTGGTCAGGCATAGAACTACTATTCCATTTCGAAATCGTGCCTCTAGTGGTCAGGCATAGAACTACCACTCCATTTCGAAATTGCGCCTCTAGTGGCCCGGCATAGAACTACCACTCAATTTCGATATTGCGCCTCTAGTGGCCAGGCATAGAACTACCACTCCATTTTGATATTGCGCCCCCGGTGGTCAGGCATAGAACTACCACTCCATTTCGATATTGCGCCCCCGGTGGTCAGGCATAGAACTACCACTCCAGTTCGAAATTGCGCCTCTAGTGGTCAGGCATAGAACTACCACTCCATTTCGAAATCGCGCCTCTAGTGGTCAGGCATAGAACTACCACTCCATTTCGATATTGCGCCCCCGGTGGTCAGGCATAGAACTACCACTCCATTTCGAAATTGGGCTTCTAGTGGTCAGGCATAGAACTACCACTCAATTTTGAAATTGCGCTTCTAGTGGCAAGCCATAGAAGTACTACTCCATTTCGAAATCGCGCCTCTAGTGGTCAGGCATAGAACTACCACTCCATTTCGATATTGCGCCCCCGGTGGTCAGGCATAGAACTACCACTCCATTTCGAAATTGCGCTTCTAGTGGTCAGGCATAGAACTACCACTCAATTTTGAAATTGCGCTTCTAGTGACAAGCCATAGAACTACTACTCCATTTCGAAATCGCGCCTCTAGTGGTCAGGCATAGAACTACTATTCCATTTCGAAATCGTGCCTCTAGTGGTCAGGCATAGAACTACCACTCCATTTCGAAATTGCACCCCCGGTGGTCAGGCATAGAACTACCACTCCATTTCGATATTGCGCCCCCGGTGGTCAGGCATAGAAGTACCACTCCATTTCGATATTGCGCCCCCGGTGGTCAGGCATAGAACTACCACTCCAGTTCGAAATTGCGCCTCCAGTGGTCAGGCATAGAACTACCACTCCATTTCAAAATCGCGCCTCCAGTGGTCAGGCATAGAACTACAACTCCATTTCGATATTGCGCCCCCGGTGGTCAGGCATAGAACTACCACTCCATTTCGAAATTGCGCTTCTAGTGGTCAGGCATAGAACTACCACTCAATTTTGAAATTGCGCTTCTAGTGGCAAGCCATAGCAGTGCCACTCCATTGAAATTGCACCTCTAGTGGTCCGCCATAGTAGGTTAACAACATCTGAGTTGGGTCTCTGGTGGTCAACTGCGGTGATACAACACGCATAATTGGACACACAGGTTCTTGCCTGAAAGCAGGAATCAACTTCACAGACTAAATCAGTTTGATCACAATACATTAACATCCAATTAGGTTATTGTTGCATAACTAATTGATGTTTACAATTGAATAAGAAACACAATTCATTTGGTTTGATTCCCGTTTAACCTTTTTGATTTATTTTAGGTTTTATTTCACCTTATGCTTTCATTCATTCCATCTCCCCCAACAAGGGGACTTGCATAGAAGTTCAACCACTATTAACAACAGTAAACCAGTTACGTACACAATCCCATCAGGAAGTCGTTTGGATGTGATCAGTTGAGCCCTTCGGGTGCTGGGTGCTTACCATTCGCTCTCTGTTGGTTGAGCTTGTCTGTGGCTCTGCTGTCACTGCTTGTGATCGTACAGTTTGTCAGAACCGAAGGGGAGTTCTCAGCAATTGGATGCCCAAAAGCGTGTCAGCCCGGCTACACCCACTGACTCATTACGGGCAAGGCTGACAGGTACCTCAGGCGGTCATTACAACTTTTGAGCAGGACTTCGTTTAGGGTGAGTTCTGAGAACGGCCCTAGCTTGGACTCTCACTAGGGTGGGTGATACCTGAAGGCAATTTTGCCAGCCGATAAGCTCCACCTGGGTTGTCTCAGTTGTGCATACAGAATACGCCCTTCCAAGTTAACATTGCTGGGGATCGGGGGAGTGGAAGCCGGACTCAGGCTTGCTTGGCTGGGAGAATGATTCCTGGTCTTAGAGGAATGTTTAATGAGGAGAGGTTAGCTGAGCTGAATCTGTTTAGCCTCGAGCAAAGGAGACTAAGGGGGGACATAATCCAGGTGTTAAATCTGGTCATTGCATTACATTTTTTTTGTATCCACTCCTTTATTTCGTGTTTATTGTTTGTTAGGTGTAATGTCTGTCTTATGTTAGTTATATCCATCCATCCATTTTCCAAACTGCTTATCCTACTGGGTCGCGGGTGGTCCGGAACCTATCCCGGAATGTGGAATGGGCACGAGGCAGGGAACAATCCAGGATGGGGGGCAGCCCATCACAGGGCACACTCACACACAAATCGTGATTATATTATTGCACTATACTGTATAAATAAAAAGTAAACTTAATACCAGTTGTGGTAATAAAGTGCACAGAGAGTAAGAGAGAGTAGGGTTTCACATAAACGTATGTTCATTAGCATTTAGTATTCTGATGGCTTTGGGGTTAGAAGCTCTTATTAAATCTGGTTGTTCTGCAATGCATACTGCGGTAACGTTTACCAGAGGGCAGAAGTTCAAACATCTCATGTGCTAGGTGCGTGGGATCTTTTTTAAATATAATTATGCATATGTAGAACTAGGGATATGATCCTGTTAAGTATGATAGTTCTGTCTCATTATTGCAGGATCGACATCCATAGTAACTGTGGTGATCTATCCATTTGTGTGCATGTCTGTGTGTGTGTGTGCGAGCGGGTATACCTATCCTACCCCATAGCGTGATAAATACCTGTTTTTTTTTTCCCTTATGGGGACCACGAAACTGAAAACCAGGAAAACTCTATTTTATAAAAATCTGTGACTGCTGTGGAAAAACTAAAAATGCAAAACCTCTTTTATTTTGCTTGGTTACTTATGGTTATGGTTAGGGCAGGGTGGGGGTTAAGATTGTCATAGTTAGCGTTAGCATTTATCCAATAGAAGTCAATGAGCGGGCCCCATAAGGATAGGTATACCCTATGTGTGTGCATGTGTGTGTTTGTCCCATATTGCCTGGGCTTCAGGATACCTCATAACCCGGAACTTCATCAGAAGTAGTTAGAAAATGGATGAATGGATGGATGGATGGATGGATGGATGGATGGATGGATGGATGGACAGATCAATAAAAGTACAGAACATCCATTTTACAAAGAACCATCAACACTAAATGTATGCACTGGTCATGCTCCTGGAAATTAAACTTCTTTTCTGAAAAGCAGCATGTTCATAAATTAGCTGCTGTTATACCTTGGGGGAACAAATGCAGATGAAATTGTAAAACAAACTGCAGTGGCAAAACAGTTCTGGCTGCCTGTGCTGCCCTGCCTGCCCGCCCTCCTGCCCATTACGTCCTGCCTGTGCCACCCTCCTGCCTGCCCTCCTGCCTGTTTACGTCTTTCCTGTGTGCCCTGCTGCCAGTTATTCTGTATTTACATCCGGACTTAACTAATTGAACCATATAAACCATATAAATCAGGACTTTGTTAACGTGACTTCTGACCTGTGGAGGATGGGCTCCCCCTTTCACTCTGGTTCCTCCAAAGGTTTCTTACTATGACTGAGTTTATCCTTGCCAATGTCGCTTTCTAATTTTTCAGGCTAGATCTTGCTCACTGGGACAATTGGGCAGGGACAAAGTAAAGTGCTTTGAGACAATGTAAGGCTATGAAAATGTACTATACAAAATAAAGTGAATTGACTTGAGTAATGTGGCACAAAGCAACCCTTCTTTGCCACAGGAAATGTCTGGTGCAATTTCTTTTTTAATTGTACATGTCAATTGCATAATACCCTAAACTAATTCATTATTATTTCTATTATTATCATCATCATCAGTATTTCATTAGTATTCCATGGTATTTAGATTTTTCAGGAATCAGTGTGTGTACTGTATACTTTTTAATTTATTTGCACTATGTGTAGTGTCTCTGCAGCTGTATATACTTGCTGCATTATGCACAAGAACTTCCCTCAGGCATCAGTATAGTTAATCAAATGTAATATTTCTTGCTTGTTTATTAAGTTGTTTTAGGTATTTTGTGTGTTCCACTTAATTTAGTGTAATTAGTCCTAGTTGACTCAGGTTTAGTTAGATTTTTCCTTCTGTTGTTCCTCTGCATCATGCTACTGTCATAAAATTTCAATGTCTTACCTAACTTAAGAGTTTTGTGCATTGTGTTTTGGAGAGAAAGAAATCATTACTTTTTTTCTTTAGATTCATCCACTGATTCTATCACCTATGACACATTCCCCCTGAATATTTGTTTGTTTATTTATGTATTTGCTTGGGGGATGGAATTAACAAACAGAAATAACTGAATGAATCAGGGTAGTGAAAAACATTTATAAACTTATCATTTTGGTATTGGTACGATCCTGTTCTGGTTAGTTAGCCGAGGGAGTAAATCATCCGGAGTTTCATCTCTCAATCTCCTCCTACACCCACTCAGCATCACAGTATGGACTCCCCAATGCAACTGATCTGCACGTATTTGTACTCTGGGAGGAAATTGAAGCCCCCATAGGAAAAACTCAAAGCCTACAGACATATGCACAAAACCAGGGGACATGCTCAGTTCTGCAGGCCTGGAAGTGTGAGAGAAGGCTATTTATTGAGTTTCCCCTCTGCCCCTGGTAAAGATGAAACATGCACAAGTCATTAAACACACATATACTTACATGAAAGTCTGACTGATACTGGAGCTTCCAGTGCCCGTAAACCAGGTACTGGGGTACTCCATTTCCTTCTTGATAATTAGCGCCATTGAAAAAAAAACGGTGCCTTTCCTAATATTAACTGACTCTCAGACAAATGTACTGCTTGAAGACCCTGCCACTATTCGCATTTTCCAGCAGGAGTCACAAATCTTCATTGCATTCAGTTTATTCTCAGATGAGCTCATGCATGTTTCTATGTGCATCTTTACACTTAAACAAATACAGCTAACCTCTGTTGTTATATTCCATATATATTTGTCGTGACTGGCCTTTTTTCTCAAATGATGGATTTCTGAAACTAAAACTGACAGTATTCTAAAATATTTATATTGCCACATCATCGACACATGTTCTAATATGACATAGCATTCCCCTGGACCATAGTGCGACTTAGAGACAAGATATAACATGCCCTTCACGGTAAAACACTAGATAGGTGCAACACTTAATGTCAACGTTGTCAATGTCAATGTTGACTTAATGTCAACGTTAAATTCATGGATTCGCAAATTAAGTAACACGGTTACAGTACAAAAACGAGCAGAGCTGTGTATGGCATGACTATCTCGCGGCGGCGACAAAATATGCTTATCCTTCTAATTATTCAGAAGAAAATATATTTGCAAGCACAGCCGTTCACGGCTTCCGTACAAAAAGCTGTCACTACGCTACAGGAAGAATACACGACCAATATAGGATTTACACAAGTCTGCTTCTTTTGTTTTATTTAGTAACAACTTTCACAAAAATTGACAGCAATACTGCTAAAAGTGCAGATCTGTTGCCAAATTAAATAAACAAAGAAATTAATCATAAAAATATTCAAAGTATATACAGCCAGGGGCGCCGCTAGCAATTTTGGGCCCTATGACAAAATATGAGGTTGGGCCCCCCTATCACACCCATTCAGATCTCTGGGGGCCCCTAAAGGGCGTGGGCCCTTAGAATTGTCCCAACTTTCCCCCCCTTAGCGGCGCCCCTGTATACAGCTAACCATTTCCAATCGAAAAGTACATACAAGTCTCCAATATAAGTTATACAATGGAGCGCAGATAAAACTTTTAAATAGTAATTAACCAAACTATATAAAGAATACAAGTTTGAATACAGGTAATTTGTATAAATTTTACTGTGTTCAGACTGAAAAATCAGCACCAGCCTTACACACATTGCAGTTCTGCTTTTTTCTTCTTTTAGCATAATTACCCGTTTCACGTTCACGAGGCAGAAGATCCCTGCAAATGTGAAAATTCACAAGTAACAGGCACCATTAACCTCAAGCCATAACAGTCTGCTAGCCTGAACAATAGCAAACTCTATGTATTACCAATTATTACGCAGGTTGTCACTTTATCAAATCATGACTGTTACTAAGAAGTGGGAGTGAAACGCGTGTCACGAGATCTCGCGATATTACAACATGACGAGATTTCTCGTTGGAGCGAAAAGCCGTTTCACGAATGCGCTGCAAATGAGCTGCTGTAAATATGTCGGCATCTGACTAAATTACTATAGTAGATACCCCAGACACTTTTGAATCTTTTGTGTGTCAGCATTTCGGGTGCCCGGCGGAAAATATAAATGGCGAAAGGGAGACAGACAAAACACGAACCATCTGTAAGGACTGTAGAAAGCTAATGCCGCACACAGCGGCTAATGCTACTACTAACTACTATGCAAAGCCATTTGCAGCACCATCATAGCTCTTTATTTAAATTCACTGCACCGGTGAAGAAAACATTTTTAAAAAAATGTTATGTTTATTATTGGGTGCTTTCCACTTCATGCACCCACATACAGCGCTAGCTTAAAGCAATGCATTCTGGTCCTGACGCAATGCATCATGGTTATATTTTTTATCGCCCGTTGCATTACGTCACCATGTCACATGGTACCAAAACTCCGCGAGAGCAAGACACATCAGGCAGCACCTCTTAGCAGGCTGCACAGGCTGGATCCGCCTCCATTACGACACAACTTTGCCCTTATTGGCTTAAGATTTTAGTTACATACATGACGTTTGTATATCTGCTATTTCTCCCGAGAAGCAGGTAAAGCGGTAACTGCTTTTCAATTAATTTACTTGGTAAAATTAAATTTAAATAAATGATATGAATATTGTAATAGTACTCGTGAGCTTTGTTTGTTGTTAGTTACTGTAATGTTGCGCTGCTTTATTTGTTTAATCGTCTTGTCTGTGAAGACATTCAAGTTAATCAAATAAGAACTGCACTGTACACTGTACATGACCATAAAAACTTTGAATCCTTGAAATAAATGTTTTTGATCTTTTCCTTGGCAGTTATCTTTTTACACAGGGCCTCTATGTACACAATAGTTATTTTTTTCACGACTAACAGTATGGATCAGGAGTTGGTTATTGTAAAAGAAGTAATGTGCATGCAGGTGATATTTGTATAGATTTATATTTACCCCTAGGTGATAAGTTTGACAGTCATTTCTTTTACCGTTTGGCCTCTCGGTTGAACATAATAGTGGCGCGAGCAGCTCCACTTGGTTTTTTAAAAATACTCAGCCATGAACTTTTGGTGAACTCAGGTGAATCCCTTCCTTCAGTAGTAAACCTTGGTAGTTTCAGCCGTTTACACATTGTCTCACTAAAAGGTTGATAATATATTTGTCCTTTTACATAGTGATAAAATATACGCGATAAAAATGTGAATATTCATAGATTCAGGACTAACAAAGTAGCTAACAGAAACTCAGACTAACAAAAGGTGCAAATACATACTCAGTTGGTTCCATTGTGTTGATTACATTATAATGTTTACATTGTAATGATTATATCATGGATATTTGGCATACTTTTTATAAAATCGTAATTCTTATATTCTGCGTTATATAGTGCTAAATAATATTCCATAGATGGATGGACTTTATTAATCCCCGTGGGGAAATTGTGTTTTTTATGTCTCCCTCAACTTACTCTTTGTGGAGTAAGTTGTCCGCGAAGTGCAGCTACCTGTTGGGGCGCCCAGGGAGCTGGGGGTTAAGGGCCTTGCTCAAGGACCCACAGACGTGCTGAGGCTGGGTTAGTTTCAACTGGTGACCTCATTACAGGCACAAGGACTGACCCCTGCCCCCCAACTGTGTATGAGTAGCATTTATGCTGTTTCTTGAGTGTGAGCTAGTACATAAACCAGCTAGTGCTCACCATTGCAAAAATACTCTAGCTTTCTGTCATACACATTTTTTTATTTTCTTACATTGTCCGTTTTTGTTCATAGTCTGTAATATTCTGAATAACGACAATGTAGAGGAAAAACAGATTAAATTCTCCTTGTTTGTAATTTCCCCATGTAATCCACTGCCTTGTGGTAAGAGGTGCAAAAGTCAGACGCGTTGAATGATGAGGATACGATATTGAGTTTAGTTCTTGAGAGGATTTATTCATATGATATTTTAACACACAGTACTTTGAACTGGTTTGTTTGGCGCAAAAGGGCCGATATGCAGACACCATCACACATGGCAAATACGGTCAATGACTGTTTCACTTTGCACCTTCAGCCCTGAGCCGCGTAATCTCAGCACCTTTAATAACAACCATTGCTGCCTCCTACAGGTGGGAATACACTTAGACAATAGTAAATATCACTAAGGCAGGCAAGTACCTCTCGTTTCAAGTGTTGCAATACTATATAACATTATATTATAAACAATAAATACGAATAAATAAAAACATTAAACAAATAAACATAATCAATAATATTCATGAATAATTATGCTTAATATACAAATAAAAGAATAGCTCCTGCAGATGATTTCAGATAACTACTGGAACAATGAGTTCTGGAGGGGAGCAAGCTCTGTTACATGCTATAGAAATGTTGATCTGATTCCTTTCATTATCAGATTGTTACCACTGTTAAAAACCACAGATATTGTATTCTGATTGTATGCATTTCCTTATTAGGGCATGTCAGTTACTTCTGTTAAAAAATCCGTTTATTCTGACGTCGTAAATTTCCTGATCAGAGTTTACCCTCTTTAAAGTGATGGAGGTCCACTTGTGCGAAAGATACATCGATATGCATATGAGATTTCGTTTGTGCCAAAAATATGTAAATAGCACACAGTCCATGTCGACTGAGCATGTGACAAAGAATTTTTCTGTGACAATTCTATTTTGTCAATGAGTTTGTCTGTGGAGCCCCTGAAGGGACCTAATGGTGTCCGCTAATTAGATACCCAGAAATAAACTGTGTGGCTCCTGCCCAAGCATTGCTGCCCAAACAGCAGCTTCCTCCTTATGCCACCGAGGGAGGAGTAGCCAGTGGTTCCCCTGCCCCTTCCCCTCTCCCCCCTGCAGACGAGGATCATAACCATTCAGCACCCGACTCTACCTCCTTCTCGGTGAAGAAGTGCCGTGGCGAAACACTCAGGCAGCAGGACGAGGTAGCAGAAATTCTTGCCCCTATGTTGGTATGTCCAAATCCTCAAGGGGGAGATAAGGTTTGCTCATCTGACACTGTAGATGAAGGAGTTGAACATAAGAACATAAGAACTATACAAACGAGACGAGGCCATTCGGCCCATCAAGCTCGCTTGGGGAGAACTAAACTAATAGCTCAGAGTCGTTAAAATCTTATCTAGCTCTGATTTAAAGGAACCCAAGGATTCAGCTTGCACTACATTATCAGGAAGACTATTCCATACTCTACACGCTGCGTAAAGAAGTGCTTCCTTAAATCCAGCTTGAAATGTTCTCCCGCTAATTTCCACCTATGGCCACGAGTTCGTGTATTTAAACTAATGCTGAAGTAACTATTTGGTTGAACAGCATCCAAACCTGTTAGAATCTTATATACCTGGATCATGTCCCCCCTCAATCTCCTTTGCTTGAGACTGAACAGATTTAGCTCAAGTAACCGTTCCTCGTATGACATTCCTCTAAGACCAGGAATCATTTTTGTGGCCCTACGCTGCACCTTTTCTAAGGCCACAATGTCCTTTTTAAGATATGGTGACCAAACCTGCACACAATATTCTAGGTGAGGTCTCACCAAGGAATTGTATAATCTTAGCATTACCTCCCTTGACTTAAACTCCACACACCTGGAGATATACCCCAACATCCTATTGGCCTTTTTTATTGCTTCCCCACACTGGCGAGAATGGGACATGGAAGCATCAACATACACACCAAGGTCTTTCTCATGATCAGCTACCTTTATTTCAGTGACACCCATGAAATACCTGTACTTTATATTTCTGCTCCCTAGATGGAGTACCTTATATTTATCGACGTTAAATTTCATCTGCCAGGTATCGGCCCAGTCACTAATTAAATCAAGATCCCGCTGTAGCTGCTGAGCCACTAATTCAGTATCTGCTACACCACCCACCTTGGTGTCATCTGCAAATTTCACCAGTTTACTGTATATATTGGTATCCATATCATTTATGTAAATTAGGAACAATAGTGGTCCTAAAATCGAACCCTGCGGTACCCCACTATGAACGCAAGCCCACTGTGAGTTGAAGGACATTGCCAGTGACCTGCTGGACCCCAGGCAGAACAGGCCTCACCATGCGACAGCCCTTCAGAGACTGGTCCTCCTGCGCATGGACTGGGGCATGATGCATCAGTTTAAACAGGAGCCTGGTAAATCCTGCGAGTGCTACACCAAGCGACTGATGGCAGCATTCTCCAACTACAGTGGGATGGACTCCACAACGGACCGAGAGTGTATGTGATGTAAAATACACTAAGATAGGTAAAAACTCTTTTGTGGACTAAGTAAAACAAACATTTTATGTTCTAGTTTTCTTAAAACTACTGAAACAAATAATTGGCTACACTGCAGTTCCGCTGTTTTGTTTGGCACCCCTGCATGTCGTGCATTGTGTGGAAAAAACCTGAAGGCTGAGGAATGTTACGTAACACAGCTAGAATGTAAAAACTCTCTCTGGTGTAATTCACTGCATAAAACCAATGGTGTTAAGTGTGATGTCTTCTTCATAACACTCCCTGATGTTTGTGTCCGTGACCATGAGATAGGGTGGGCTGCTTTTCTTCCTTCCTTTGACTAGTATTCCTCCTAAATTGTTCATCTGTATTTGCTGCATTGGTACTTGATGTGCGTGTGCCTTGTGTCACGATCGCCATTTAACGGGAGCGGCGGACGGGCAGGAAACAGGCAAGGCAGGCAGGATACGGGGATTTATTAGGAACACGGGGTGCAGGAAACATCTCACGCAGACGGACTTCAATGACGGACACTGAACTCTAGTAAGACATGAACTCAAATAGACAGGACTGATTGAAAATAATCGGACACAGCTGGGTACGATCAGGGAAGCACACGTGGATAATCAGGGGGCGTGGCACACACGGTGGTCAGACTGTCCGGGACCTCCTCGGGGACTAGGGCAGGAAAGTCTGGAGCTGGGTCAGGGACAGGAGTGGGGCCAGGAACAAGAGCCCCAGGGGGCACAGTCATTTGAGGCGGAGGGAGCGCCTCGGGCGTGGGCTCTGGGGCCGCAGGGGGCAGCGGAGGCGGCTGCTCAGGAGCTACGGGCAAAGCAGGCGGCGGCTGCTCGGGCTCTGGGGCCGCAGGGGGCAGCGGAGGCGGCTGCTCGGGCTGCGCAGGAGCTATGGGCGACGAAGGCAACTGCTCAGACGCTGTAGCAGGAACCCAGGACTTTATGCTCAGCCCACTGCTGTTAACTCCGATGACTCACAACTGAGCAGCAATGCACATTTCGAATTCCATCATCAACATCAGGCAGATGACAAGACTGTTGTGGGTCTCATCAATAAAAACGGTGACTCAGCATACAAAGAGGAAGTGTGATGACTATCGGACTGCTGCAGAGCCAACAACCTGTCTCTGAATGTTGACCAAAGAGATGGTTGTTGACGTTAGAAGAACACAAAACACAGAGTGACCACTCTCTGCTGCACATCGATGGCTCATCTGTGGAGATCGTAGAGAGTACCAGATTCCTTGTTGTCCATCTGGCGGAGAATCTCACCAGGTCCTTCAACATCAGCTCCATAGTAAGGAAAGCACAGCAGCACCTCTACTCTCCACGGAAGCTCAGAAAAGCCCATCTCCCATTCTCACACTCTATTGGGGAACTGTTGAAAGCACCCTGAGCAGCTGCATCACGGTCTGCTTTGAGAACTGTGTCGCCTCAGATCACAAGTCCCTACAACAGATAGTGATGACAGGTGAGAAAATCATTGGGAGTATCGTGTTAGAGAAATATGTACTTTTTTTATCATCATTTTGCTAGACGCTTAGAAACAACACCCTGCCGCAGCTTGATCTTAATTGAGCAATAACACGTCTCAAGAACTGTCGCTTGAATATTTCCACCCCATATATGGTGACAAACAATGTTCAATGTCAGTTGCATATCCTGTTTGTGTACCTCAATAAAAGACACTGCGAGGGGAGTTACTCTTTCGAAGTTGGCTGAGTTCGACTGAGAGGCTGACACCTCGAGGTCAGGACCGGGCTTCCCTTTGTAAGGAAAAGTGGTAAAAATGTCCCAAGGTTCTTGGTTGATCATTTGAATGCAGACAATGTTAGGAATTTATGATCATGGGGGAAGCCAGGGAGAGAATGGGGGTTCCAGTTGGCACCACTATGGTGATAAGGATAAGATAAGGTGATAAGAATTGAATTACAATGATCATAAAAGTCTCCACCCTGTCCTGTCCCGTCCCTGTCTCAGGATCCTCACACTCCAGGGGGTCACTCTTTATATGTAAATTCACTCACAACACCTACACACAACACCTTGGTGGGGAGGGCCTTTTTGGGTATAAAGGGGGGTGAAGAACTGTCTTCAATTTGTATCTGAGCTGCCTTTCAGTACCCGGTGTGTCTCTACACTGTATTACATTGTATTATTTTTGCTGTTCAATAAACCATCATTTTGCTGAAACTGCGGAGACTCTGCAAGTGGATTCCCTACACCTTGCAGCAAGTAAAACGTCATCACAGCTGTCTGCGTTGTTCTGTGTTCAGAGACTGGTTTGTTTCCAGCGCATCTTCAGAAGAAGATAACCCTAACATATCTCTCCCCTCCATCACAGATATTCACACCACACACTGCATCCGCAAAGCCACCACCATTGTGGATGACCCCACCCACCCCTCACATTATCGTTTCACCCTCCTGCCTTCTGGAAATAGGTCCCGGAGCATTCGGGCCTTTACAGCCAGACTCAAACAGCTTTATCCCCCATGCCGTCAGACTACTGAACTCTCAGGGACTAATCTGATACCACACACACATACACTCATTAACACACTTTATTATTTAACTACTATTTTTTATCTTATTGTCGCCATGTTTACAGTTACTTTTATTTATTTTTATTGCTACCTCATTGGACAACCAAACTGCGCCTTCTCAGTACTGGGTTTACTGTGCTGTTTGTGCTCGTTGGTGTCAGTTGTCCTCTCTTTTTGCACTGTCCTGCAATGTTTGCACAGTTTTTGCTCATTATGCACCATACAGTATGTTGCTAGGTTGGTATGTGTTAGTCTTCTGTTAATTTAAGTAGCACCTTGGTCCGAGGGAAACAGTTTCTTTTGTAACTGTACTATACTCAACTGTGTAAAGTTAAAAATAACATTAAAGACCTACTTGACTTTTACTGAACAGGTGCTAAAGTGAAATTACTTGCTTCTGGGAAAGAACTCCAGCTGAAATTCTGTACAACAATTATGGGAGACATATGGGAAGGACGCGGTGTCAGACCTGCCCCAGTGGGACGAATGTGGTTTTCCTAGTAACAGCAGCTTCAGTCCCAATCAGATAAGCCAGATGCGTCTGAAATTAGAGGAACGGGATCAGACTGGTTGCTCAGGGACTAATGTGGTAGAACTAAAACAGAGACAAATTGGACGGTGTTTCAATTGTGGGAAAATGAGACAAAGCAGGCAGAGGAGATGCGGGTGGCAAAGAAGCATGAGATAAGGAATGCAGAGAATGTGGATGAGGGTGAGACTCCTGTGAAAACTGTGTATTGAAAATTAGGGCCATAGTATTGTCATCCATCCTGTCAGGGTATGGAAATACACTGAGGGTAAATGGCCTAATGCAGGAAGTGTCTTAATCCTATAACATCCAGCTGATTCAGGCTGTGGGGGACAGTGTAGTACTGCACTCTTCTGGCTGGGACCTTGAATAAATGAATGAATGTTACATTTATACAGCCCTTTTCTAAGATACACAAAGAGCTTTACAGAAGCACTGGGGAGCCACTTCAACCCAAACGTGAGGCAGCAGGAGAGGGGGCCCAGGCAGAGAGAACAGCCAACAAGACGGGTGCTTCCACAGACAGGACGGGGGCCCCGGCAGACCAACGCTGACGACTCCTGGGACCAAGTCAACAGAGCAGCTGTCGTCATTGTGACTCACCCTCATACATCCATCCATTGTCTAAACCGCTTATGCTACTGGGTCGCGGGGGGTCCAGAGCCTATCCTGGCAGGATCTGTGCACGAGGCAGGGAACAACCCAGGACGGGGGGGCAGCTCATTGCAAGGCACATTCACACACCATTCACACACACATGCACTCCTACGGCCAATTTAGCAAGAGAGAACATGCAAACTCCCCACACATGTGACCCAGGCGGAGACTCGAACCTGAGTCCCAGTGGTGGGAGGTAACAGTGCTAATCACTGCACCACCAAGCAGCCCCACCCTCATACATGATTTCTGATTCTTGATTTTAATCCCCTTTTCTGTTTTTGGCAACATATAAAGTGCTGTGAATGTCACTGTCAGATTGTCATATCATCCTCCAGTTGTCCCTTGTCACCCTGGATGCACATTGAGTGTTTGCTAAATATTTTATCTTGTAGTGTTCCTGATTTTTTCCTGTGTTTTAATTTGCAATTCTCAAATTTCATGACTGGCATCCGTGGGGACGATTAATTAAACCTGTTAACTCTGCACTTCAATTTCAAACTGTTGGTAACATGTGTACATATTTTTGTCTGATCTTTTCACCACCAGGTGGCGATATAGCAACTCCAGAGTTATTGATGGCTAGAACAAAAAAAACACAGTAACACAGAGGTGTAGCTAAAAATTCTGGGCCCCTGACAGAATGTCACCTTGCGCCCTCTGTCGAATTTTACATTCTGTGAAAGAGATTTGTTGAGCCATCTTCCAATGTAATCCAATCCAGCTCTTTATTTGAAAAGCACTTTAAACAACCTTATGGACCAAAGTGCTGCACAAAGGAATAAATAAAAACATTCACACACTTAAAAACGAAGTAAAAGAAATTTAATAAAAACCAAAACATTCAATGTGAGTAAAAGGCCATTAATAAAAATTTAAAAAAATCAATTAATTAATAAAGAAAAGGCTAAGATTAAAATAAGATTTACTATTAAAATTAACATCTCACAATGTGTCAAAGGTGAAGGAGAAGAGATTAGAAGAGATTTAAAAACGGACAGAGGGGATTCCTCTCTAATGTGAAAAGGCAAGTCATTCCACATTTTAGGAGCTGCGACTGCAAAGGCTCGATCCCCTCTAAGCTCACGCTGAGTCTTAGGAACCGTCAGGAACAGCTGATCAGCTGACCTGAGAGAGCGGGTGGGGGTGTAAGGGTGAAGCAGCTCACAGAGGTCAGATGGAGCAAGACCACTGAGGGCTTTAAAAGCAAATAACAGAATTTTAAAATGAATCCTAAAATGTACGGGCAGCCAGTGGAGTGAGGCTAAAATGGGGGAGACATGCTCATATTTCCATGTGCGGCAGCATTTTGAACCTTCTGGAGGTGAACAATAGTGGAGCCTCTAACCCCAACATAGAGGGCGTTACAGTGGTCCAAACTAGTAGTGACAAAAGAGTGGATTACTGTCTCAAAGTGCTGCCTAGAAAGAATTGGCTTTATTTTGGCCAACTGCCTCAATTGTAAAAAGCTTGACTTGACAACTAACCTTATCTGAGTGTCAAACTTAAGGTTGGTGTCGACTTTATGTGTGTGATGTGTGATGACTGGTTTACAATATTGTTCCAAGGAACCTAAAATTACAGTGGAGGTCAGAGGAGTGGAGTTACCAAAAACCAACACTTCTGTCCATTACCTCCCCACTTCCTTGTTAGTTACAATATTTGTTCTGCATTACTGTACTGCTTTGGAGCCTTTTGATATTAAGGTGAATAACACAGGTGAAAAATTAAGGTGAAAAAAGAGACAGATGCATTGACAGCAGTCGTGGCCACACTTTGGACTGGGAGTGTAAGAGCAAAGGAAACTGAATCCACTATGTTCTGTCCTGTAAATTTTTATTAAACACCACATGACACACATACGAGTCCTGTTTTAACTTTCAGGGCTGATGGTCTGCAGCCTGGCTTGTGTTCTACAGTGCAGCGCAGGTGCAGTCACTGTGCTGAGCCCGGCGTTATATTAATGACGCAGCCTTTCACACTGACCAGTGAGAAATAACCTTGAAAATGACTGTGCTCTTTGTGGTTCTCCTTTTTTCTTACCACCAAGCAAGAGACTAAACATATTTTCTACTTATCAGTTATCAGAAATCAGAAATGTCATGCAGTAATCAGAGGTTAGACAGCAAGAATGACTTTTGTATTTTTATCTTTTGTCAATCTTTTATCCAGCGACTACTAATTCTCATCGGGGTCTGGAGAGGGTGGGACCTGTCCCAGGAAGCACAGAGCACAGGCCTGCATGGGATGCCATTCCACACAAGCAAAAACAATTAAGATGGTCAGATTTGCCTCACTGTGTGATTTTGACTGAAAGATGAACTAAGCACAGTCTTGTGTGTATAAAAATGCGTAGATTCATTTAACTTTAACAATGAGATTCAGCAACATGACCTTATAGTGTTAATGATCGGTATCTTACTGGTATTAACTGAATTATGCAAAATTCTACATTATTCTATATTATTGCACCCAAATTGTTCATACTGACTAAATGTAATTACTGACATCCTGGACATACTGCTTTTTAGGTTTGAATTTAAAATGTTAGTAGACAAATTCATGCTGTCAATAACATCTCACTTGCTCACCCACTTTTAGATAAAAATACCCTTTGTGGTTTTTCTAGTGAAGCAGTGGGCCTGAGCTGAGGACCTGATGGTTGTGTGGTTTTCGCTCACTGAGAAGAGAGACACAAACACCCTGCTCTCAGTCGGTCAGTCTTCCTGTAAAATGCAGAGGTGAGACTGCTAGTGGAAAATTACTGACTGCAGCGTCAACAACACATATAAACAGCAGCACAAACAAAATGTTCCACAAATGCAGGACATCTGTATGCTTACAGCACACATCAGACACGCTGACCCTCAGCACTGAGCTCCTCCAGGCTCTGTGCTCTCCCTCTTCTCTTCAATTTCTACACAAATCACTGCTGCTCCAGTGAAGATCCTGAATTTTGCAGGTGATACTACTGTGTTTGCCATCATAACTGAAGGTGATGAGTCTGCCTACAGACTGGAAGTCGTACAGCTGACCATCCAGTTCTGAACTCACATTATCCCAAATGTCCACATGCTTAGACTCCTCTCATCATCAGGGAGGAGCGTCCCTTGGCACTGTAGAGTAGATGGATGAGAGCAGGCTGATAACAAGGCTGTCATCAATTTTATGTGACACCTCTCACCCCCCCAGCAGACTATGGAGGCCCGTAAGGGCAGCTCCTTCAGTAAGAGACTCAGACACCCGGCGTGTGACAGAACGGTACCGCAGGTCATTGGGCCCCACAGCAGTCAGGCTTTATAATCTGCACTCTGCTCATTGAACTTTTCCCCTGTTCACTGTCTTCTGATACAGTTTCTATCTGCTGCTGATCTGCAATATTGTTCCTCCTTATTCACTGATGTGCAGTGTTGCATTGAGCCAGTGCATTATGCCCTGTGTGGCAGCTTCCTTTGGGAGGCTAATATCTGGCACATGAGCAATAATGTTACATGCAATAGGATTGTGTATAAGTTAAGGATTGTGTATAAGTTAATTTTAATATTCCTATAATATTCCTCTGTATGTAATATATTCTTATTTTTTGTTTCTATTATTACCCTATATTTATATATACATCCATTTCTTTTACATTCATAATGATGTTGTTTGTTGTTTTGTGCCCCACTGCTCTTGTAACAAGCCTCAGTCTTGACTCTCCCTTTTAAGGTCTTGGCCTTAAATCACACTCGATATAGGTGGTGTCGTCCCCATCACCCTGACCAGGATACATGCTGTAAGATTAATGGATGGTGTTTATCTGTGTGATGAAAAAGAATGTGAATAAAACAAAAATGTACCATTATAAATGGGAGCCCTAGGATGTGTGGTGGTTAGAGATGTGGACTGATGAGAATTTTGCTTTTCTAAAGTTCTGTTGTGAAAACTGTACATTCCGTTCCATGTACAGTAGTGATATGTAGCAATCATGTGCTCCAGTCAAATGTCCAGCTGCATGAATAATAATGGTGGCTTGTTTGGATAAAATAACTTAGGCTGAATACTTGAAAGCGTGACCTGGGTGAGGTAGAGAGGAAACAGGGTCTTACAAGAAGCAGATATTGTTCTGTCTGTGTGGTTTTTACTCTTTGCAAAGTGAGTCCAGCACAGTGCAGTCAGTGGGTCAGTCTTCCTGAGCTGCATCTAACCAGTGGAAACATCTGCAGCACTGCAGAGAAGCACTCAGCAGACAAACAAACCCAAACAGCTTACAGCTGTATGTCACTTTTGGACAGAGGTGGACAAAGTACACAACTTCACTACTTGAGTTAAGTATAGATACTCCTCGTCAAATAATACTCAAAGTTTTTCAGTTAATTTTTTACTTCAGTTAAAGTACTGGAGTATTTGCATCTAAAAATACTTAAGTATTCAAAAGTACATTATGTTTTAAATGCAAGACATTTTTCAGAACCTAATGACTCCTGAACACCCCACTGAATACACTGACTGGCTTGTACATCTTGTAGAATAAAAAGCTTGTGGAATATGATACAATGACTATAGAAACACAACTGACATAACAAAAGTACAGCCATTGTCATTTTCATCTTATTTAACACCCCCCACCCCACTCACACAAAAGAGCATGGTAGTGTTCTTACAGAGCCGTAGCAGTGTGTGTGTGTGCATGTGTGCATGTGTGTTTGTGTGTGTGTGTGTCTGTGTGTGTGTGTGTTTGTGTGTCTGTGTATGTTTGTGTGTGTGTCTATGTGTGTGTATGTTTGTGAGCCAAGTAACAAGACAGGGAGCAAGAAACAAAACTCCTCTTTCTTAATTATCCACATCGTTATTAACGACACAGGTATATATACAGGTACATATACAGGTACATGTATATACTCAAAAATACATCCAGAACACACAATTAAATGAAAAACGTAATTTAAGAACACTTGAAATTTTCATTCAGTTTCTTTCATCTGTTTAATATAATCGATCAGTCCCTGTGCGTTTGCCCCAAACCATTCAGCATGGTACACAAGGGAGACAAGTAAGCATGTGTGACATCAAAGAACTGATTGCAGCAACTCAGCCTTTCCACAACATTAAAGCCGCTTATTCCCCCCCATGCCATGAAGAAATAATCTCTGTGGCTCCCCTCTCCCCCTCCCTCAGCCCCCAGTCTGGCTTGAACATTTGCACTTCCAGTAAAAATGCGCCCCAAACACACTGACACCAAACTCAGCACCGGTGCTCCGTAAAATCCCGTGATTCAGTCTCAGAAGCACTGGCTCCCCTGCCCTCCTCTGAACATTATTAAAGCTACACCCTGAACACTCTGTGTGACTGACATGTGTGACTGACATGAATGAGAAGCATCTTTATTCATAATCTCTGTAGCGGAGGTCAGAATACAGAGTGTCATTATTCCCGTCTTTCTTCTGTCTCCTGGGTTTTGGCTTCTTAAGGTTCAGGGCAGCGTAATTCAGTGTGTCCTCGTCATGGCACTGTGGAGACAAAGATGGCAGAATTGGATGGATCAAATCGGTTTGCTATTACCTATTTTCACAAATAGCACTTAAAATGCTGATCCCAGGATGGAAATCAGTCTGAGGTTCATTTGTTTTACTGACGATTTGTAATTTGAAATATTTATTACATACTTGCTTGCGTGACCATTCCACTTTTGATATATCACTGTTCTTTTCATCTGTTTAAAATATATAACACATCAATATATTATTTAATTTCGCACGGTATCATACCGTGGTCAGATAACATTCCGAATTTTCAAGCAATCAACATCCTTTTTGTCTCAAAAATGAAAGTAAAAATGACTTCTGTCAATTTAAGTGTGCATGTTTGGATACGTGTCATTTGTTCTCATATATCATATATAATAAAATTGCTATAAAGGAGATCTTGGTAATAAAAGTTATTGATATGCAACTTATTGCAACATGTATATTTCAATAGATTTTGCAAAATATGAAAGATATAATACAAAAATGTAAATCTTACAGTACAAAAAGGTTTATATAAATAAGGTGAGATTTAATAATGGATTTTAAAACTGTATTACCTGCAAGAGTGGTTTTAATATGAAAATGTTATCTATCATAAAACAATTTTATATTTCTATAATTTGTTAAAATCTACATTTTGTCCTTCTGAGTGCATAAAGCCGGGCAGCGTACCTGCACAGTGTGTACAGGTCAGTTTACATCTTATACAAATGAGAGCAACGTTCAGAATAATGCTGCAAGATAAAACTATCAGCAAGCCAGAGTGAAGAGGATCCAGCAGCTTCTGAAAGCCTGTAACAAAGAGATAGATTTCAGCATAATGATATAGAGACACATTTCCCATTTGCTTACATTACATTAGTTAAAGATCAAATCGATAACACATTACAGCAGTTGTTTTGTAAATAGTCCATTTTTAACATGAACTTCTAGTATTTTGCATTTTAACAATTTATATTAATATTTGAAATAATTATTAAATTAGGCTCCGGACCCCCCGCGACCCAATAGGATAAGCGGTTTGGAAAATGGATGGATGGATGGATATTAATATTTGAAATAATTATTAAATTAGGCTCCGGACCCCCCGCGACCCAATAGGATAAGCGGTTTGGAAAATGGATGGATGGATGGATAATTATTAAATTAACATCTGTGTAATTTAATTTAAGCACTTAAATTAGAAAATTCATTACATTAAAAAAAGAAATAAATGTCTTAATAGCAGAATAAGCTAAATAAAACTTTGAAGCAGATATACTCTCCACACTGGGTGCTACCATCTATATCCAGCTGTGTGCCGTTCCCAAACAGCATCTCCCCACACTGGGTGTTACCATCTATATCCAGCTATGTGCCGTTCCCAAACAGCATCTCCCCACACATGGCCACAGCGCAGTAGTAAGTCCCAGCATCGGAGAGGCTGAGGTTCCCCTTGGGGAGGCTGTAGACGCAGCTCCGTGTAGGAGATCCAGCCTCAGGGCTCTTCTCACACTCATCACTGCTGTTTCCATGGCTGTAAATGACTCCAGGAAGGGATTCTCCTGATCCATGTCTGAACCAGTAAACACTGTGTTCTCCTGCACAGCTCCCAGTCTCTATCGTACACTGCAGGCTCACAGAGTCTCCTGGCTGCAATGTGTCAGACACAGGCTGCTGTACCACAGTCCTGCTGTTGAAGTCTTTACCTGAAAAGCAAAATAGTCATGATGACAGCCCTTTGAGAATAACAATGGAAAATACAGATCCTCAAAAATTGTTCTTACAGATTTTTGGGAACTGAATCGATGTTCTTCTAGCCATCCAAGAAATCAGTAACTTCTTGGAGAACAGCTGACATTCTTCTCTCTTTTTATTGTATTACTGCTTATTAGTATATATCAGGTAACACTATACATTAACTGCACCTACATAATACCTAAATAAAAATTATATGATAATAACAAACATTATAATCATATAATGTCTTGTATTAATGTATGAAGGTAGATGAATATAATTAATTTCAATTCAAAGAAATGAAGTGTGTAAAGTGTACTTTATATTTTCATGATTTTCGTGACTTTACATTTGGTTTATGTTGCCCCTTTTCCACAGGAAGGTATTTATTGTTTTTGCATATTTAGCTCTTGATGTGTTTTGGTATTTTTGAGCATTTTGCTGTAGTACCTGCATAATTTAATTCAAGAGCCGAAGAGCTGTTTGCCCATTACTAGTTTGTCTATCTTTTAACATTAAAGAAAAAGTATACATAGTAAAAGGAATTACTTGGTTTCGTAGTTCCTCCTATTTATTTTCTTATGCACACAAAAGTAAGTTTTTCCGTTCAACCATAGCACTACAGCGAAAAGCAAAACGTCATGGCAAATACAATTATGCTTTATTCCAATACACATTGCTAATTTTTCATTATTATTACATTTATTCAGCATAATATCTTCAAAGGTTTCATGATTTAATTTGCAATCTTCTGGCCTGAAATCTTTTCCTGCTACACTGAAGACTCTCTCAGCGTGTGCAGAGAAAGCTGCAGCCAAAGGGTTGGCATCCTCTGATAAACATGGTTGGTTCAGGTATCGGTGACATTATGTGAACCTTTCATGGCAGGAATAGGGACTAGTTTGACTTTTGATGCAGGAAAAGTGTTTGGGACGTTTCTTAGGTTAGAAACTGCCGTCACTGCAGCCAACACTGACTTTTAAGGAGAGACACTCAGCTCTTCCTATGAGCAGATCCACCATGGTGCACAAAATGACAGTATAATTATTATTTTAGGTGACACTTCAAATGTTGCATTATTTCATTCTTTACAAAACGACATTTTTATAACAATGATGTATAACAATGTTAATGTGTTTATGTATAATTCATATTTAAATTAAAGTTCATATTTTAGTTAAAAGCTACACCTACAGTACGTATATGAACTTGAATTTGAATCCAAACCCTTTTTCGTTCTTCTTCTTTAAATTCAAATATAAATTTCAATGCCACAACCTGTTTTCAACCACAATTCAAATGTAATTCAGATTAACAAAATGAACTGAAATTCAAGTTCATATATGTATTCAAAATCCTGAATTTTAGGATACGTATTTGAGAATTTCATTCTCAAATCAGTTCTGAATGGTGCACATCCCTAGTTCATATGTTAAATCATGCATTTTTTTTTTCAGAGTGAATACACACTGACTGCTCAGATAAATAACGTCAAAAATAATTTTCTTTTGTTGCTTAAGATTTTTGCACAGTCCTATACTGTATATAACAACTCAAACATTTTTTTATGTTATTTGTTTTAAAGAGGCTGCAATGTGTAACATTAACATCTGTATAAAGAGAAGGTTAGGCTTTTGGCTGACAGCAAGCAAAATGCAACAAATTGTATAATAATAATAATAATAATAATAATGAATGATTTTTGTTTGATGTTTAGAAAAACATTTATGGAACAAAGCAGACAATAAGGTATCTTTGCTAATTTTATATTGACAAACAACTAAACTGTCAAAATTATTTTGCAGGGAATAATCTTACTGACATTATAATAAAGCAAATATGAAAATAGTTGGAATCTCATTTACCTGTGATTATGACAAAGGTTCCATTCCCGAAGGTGACCTCATGAAGAAACACAGCAGCACAATAATACACTGCAGAATCTGACGGCTCCACGTTAGAAATAGTGAGGTTAAAACTCCCCTCTGCATTCAGTAAGGAGTAACGTTTTATGCTTTTATATTCCTTGTAAAATTCACCAGGTACGTAGAGAAGTGCTTTCGCCATGGGCTGGGGCTTCCGACCAACAGCTTGCTTAAACAAAGTAACAAAAGTTGTTTCTCCTTGACAGAAGCATGTCAGGGTCACACTGTCTCCAAGCTGAACCCTCATCAGGTGACTGGGCTGAACAACATCTGTAGTCAGTGCAGTGTCTGCAAAAACAGAAAAACAAAAAAAATCATAATCAAATAAGACATATAATAGTAATCTAAATAACTATTAACTATGATGCAGATTAAATGGCCAAATTCCACTGATCACATCATACAGATAAATGAAAATATTAAAATCCCAAAATAATTTATATTATAGGGCCTTACTAATGAAAATGAGAAGACCAAAGAGTCTGAACATTTTTGTGCTTCCACTGTTTAGAATAAACTGCTCTGCTGCTAAGTGAGAGATCATGGTCGTGGTCGGGATGAAAGGGCAGGAAACAGAGAGGAAACAGAGAGACACACATCAGGCTGATCTGATTGGCTGTTCACATGGGAACTTAAGTAACAGTGAAAAAGCATTTTAATGTGCACTTACATGACGTTTATTAATTTACTCCTTAACATCCAGTTAAAATGAGAACAATTAGATAAACAGGAGCAGATACTGAGCATATAAAGTTCTTTGTACAGAGTGCTGAGATACTGTGGGAGAGCATTTGCTAATCATCTCTCTCAGACAAGCTCAGCACAGTATGAGTCTGTTATCTATCTGATATTAGACAGTCTCTCATACAGTAATAATAATTGATACTTTATTGGTCCCTGTGGAGAAATTGTCTTAACTTCTCTCTCAACTTGCTCTCTTTTTTTTAGAGTAAACAGAGTAAGTTGTCTGCGAAGGGCAGCCACCCATAGTGATGCCCAGTGAGCTGGGGGTTAAGGGCCTCGCTCAAGGACGCAGAGATGTGCTGTGGCTGGGTTTGAACCAGCGACCATCTTATTACAAGCACACAGGCATTAGATATTCTAATCACACTTAAAAGGCAGATTAAATGTTCTTTCCACCATGCAAACAGAATGTAAATTGTAGCTTTACTGCTTAGATTTACATTCACACATTTGCATTTAAAACAAGCATTTTAAGTGATGTACATGAGAGTAAATGGTGAATCAGTTTATTTGCCACTCTACACATTACATTGGCGCCCATTATAAGTAACTGTACAGTGACATTGCAGTTCCTCAGTTGCTTTGATGCATTTCTGGAATCACCCTTAACATCTGCAAAACTGTAAGTGCATTTCCCAAAACAATTCGTGCAAACAGCACCACACAGATGGACTGTCTACAAAAAAAGTCATAGAGGCCACCAGCAGCCCGAATACCACACCGTAAGGCCGTATGTTAGGATGCTCTCTATGGCAGAGCGGTAGGAGGCCACCAGCAGCCCGCATACCAGACCGTAAGGCAGCATGTTAGGATGCTCTCTATGGCAGAGCAGTTGAAGGTCCCGATCAAGAAATCCGACAAGTTTCCCCAATAAGCCAGTAACCCCGCTTCATAGAACAGGCCACAGGACTGGTTTTGGTGAGATAGTCCGAGTAGTAGGTAGAAATCAGGATGGAGACTGAGTGTGGGTCTAACAGGTGAGCAGATGTAGGACAGAATGTAGAGCCCTCTGGTGGAGTGCCTGTGCATGACTGAATGTATGGTTTGGGTCTGATGGTCTGAATAGTTGGTAGAAATAGGCACCTTCCTACCTGATGTGGTAGGTCTAGATAAGGGGTCACCAACATGGTGCCCCAAGGATGCCCCCAATGACCACATGAGTTGCCCGTGGACCTGTTCTATAAAATAGCACAACTCACCAGCGAACATCATCTAAAATTTTATTTTGTCCTGTTTCTAATCTATCACATTTGCATTTATATAGATTTGAAATTGAATATAAAAAAGCATTTAAAACATGTTTATCATGCATGAAGTTTAGACATGTTTAGGAGGGCGTTTAAAACTGATATCAAACTTCGTATGGCTCAGTACCCGTGAAGTAGCTCTCCGTTTTAAAAAGGTTGGTGACCCCTGGTCTAGATCTTGCAAGTTTGTTTGTACTGGCTGTGTGAACATACTGTAGCACTGTTAAGAATATGCAACACAGCCTGAGTTGGGGATCTGCTGTATGCATCAGTAATATAATGCTTTGTCCTTTTCTAGGCTGTTCATTAAGACATAAAGCCTGAAAGTTTTCTGAATGGCATTAATGAAATTGAGCACTGCCCCCACCTGCTGGCCAATTTATTAAAACATTGAAATCGCTGTCTGCACAGGCTGACGTGTCATTTAAGTCTGATAATTTTCTATGAGTCAAACGGCAAGAAAATGACAAGAAGTTAAAAACATGGAGTTAGATGAAGGAGAAAAGATTACAAATTTGAAGATTATGAAATCAGGACATGTCAGCTAAGTCAGCCAAGGTGGGTCTTAAACATATGGACGGAAGTATGAGCGCTAAACTTAAACGGGTTCACTTGTAACCGCTGCCACCAAATTTCGTTAAATTGCTGGGGAGGTCCAGATACATGAGACAGGAATAGAAGGATTATTCTTTATTAATATACAGACGAGGGTTACAACCCTCCCTAGGGCAATAGAAGGGGATACCTGCCACGGGACATTCTAAAACGCTTAATGTGAAAATGCGTAACGCAACTTAATGTATTAAAACAGTCACCACAAATCACCAAATTTCTCGCGAATGTATCTGGCCATAAAGACTTACCTGACAAGAAATCAAAACCGAAATGCTAGGAATATGGACTTTAAGCCTTTTCTTTATGGGCGTCAATGGAGGGGAAAACGCTTGACGTAAGATGAAGTCCATATTCCTAGCATTTCGGTTTTGATTTCTTCCCTGGCATGGGTGACGGGTACACCACGTTCCCAAAGCCACGTTAGCCTCGAGCGAACTGCCCGGAGAAACCGCTCACACCAGCGCTGCAACCCGATCTCCTCCCCTTTTAAACACACATTTCTATGGCGTTAAATTAGTGCCAAAAGTCGTGCGCATAAAAACAGAAAATCCATGCTCTCTACGCGCTCGCGATTGCACAGCACTCACTCACTCGCTCGCCGTTAAATTAGGGCCAAAAGTCGAACCACGCGCGTGCGTGTGCTCGAGTGCTGAAAACCCATCCCCTCTACGCGCTCGCGTCTGCACAGCACTCGCTCGCTCGAATTTCCCGCTTCGTCTTACCGTATATAAAAGAATGGGCCAATGTACGGTAAATTGCATTGTGAATAAAATTTCTTAATACAACATCACAAAGCCAATTTAATAAATTCAAATCCTGGGAAGAACGCTCCTCAGATATTAGTTCTCGGGTTAGTGTTAGCAGACTATAGGCGAAACCACCTTAAGTGCTATCTGTTAATGTTTATTAAATTAGCATTAAAATGGAGAGGTTTATAATATCTTTTGTCCTTGTAGCTGCTAAATACACTCATTATTAAAGCCATAAAGTTGTCTGCCTACTACATTGGAATCTCCACTGAGTAAGTGTTTTTGATGGATTTTATTTAACTTTATTATACTCTGGTCCTTAGATCTAATGTCATACTTCTTCACTTATATTGTTTGTGAAAAGGTTTACCACGGTCAAACAGAGCAGCCACTACATCATCATACATGAACAAGCACCTCACAAAACAAAAACATTTCATTTTCATAATTAAAACTTTTGAATGGTAGGCCTAGTGTGTGGATCAGAGACAAGATCTTGACACCTCATTAACTATAATTTGTTCTGTGAACAGCTCAGATACCACCTTCTCGAAAGTCTTCTGCATAAAATAGAAATAGGATTCAGCGCGACTCCACTAAATTTGGATTACCTGGAGTTCCTTTGTCATCAGGAGCTGTATCTTCTGCAGGCCCTGTCTAATCACATTGAAGTACCTCCTGCTATCACCCTGGCTTTGCAAGAGCTCTTTGACCTTGTGAGGGCACATCTGGAACGTCCAGCCCCATGTGTCACACAGGAAGTCGCTGCCACCAATAGACGACCCAAGATTTTGATTGAAGAACAATGTTTGAAAGAAATGCTCCATACTCAACTTCCTGTGCCTTGCATAGCCACACTGATGGGTGTTTCAAGAAGAACAATCTTAAGAAGAATAAAAGAGTATGAGCTCTGTGTTAGGGAACTTGACAATTTGGTTTCTTCTGTCAAGAATGATCTACCAAATGCAGGCTACAGGATAGTCAATGCAGGCTGCAGTCAATGGGCTACAGGGTTCGGTGGAGAAGAGTTGCAGCCTCCATGCATAGGGTTGATTCCATGCGCATCATATAAAGGTTGTCAAGTCTTGGCTGTGTTGTACGCAGAATGTACCAGGGCCTTTGTCTCTAGTACACGTGGACACAAACCACAAGTTGATCCGGTTTGTATTACCAGCAAATTTATTTGGAGTAAACCCTGGGTGGATTGGTGTGAGGTGGTGGTGGGGCTTTGGAGAAGATTTCCTGCCGATCAACACTAGCAACTTATATCTATCTGTCATGGAGGTCTCGGGACTCACAGATATTCAGAGACATGTGGATAGTTTACCAGTGGTTTTCAGCAGGAAATAGTTATTACTACAAATTGTCACCCCCCCCCCCCGCCCCCCACAGAAACTGGATCTGGCTATAGTGGGAAAATCTTTTTTTTTTTTTATTTGTGAGAACTTGAAAGCAAAACAAAACTTGGAAAAAATATATGCTCATTCACCAATTTTCTAATCTGGGGTCTAAAGTGGTCAGGCTTGCAAGTGTATTTGGTTATTTGTCTATCCTAGCCTGTTGCAGTGTATATTTCCTGTATATTTTGCATGTAAAAAATGTTGTTTGTTATGTCAGTGCTTAATATTATCATGTAGTCTTCATGAACTTTCTTCATCTTGGCCAGGGACTGCATTTGAAAAGTAGCCACTTGACTAAAATTGGCACATTTTCAGAAATGCCAGCAACAATACTGATAATGAACACCCCTCTAACTGACTCTCAGTTGGTTTAGAAAAAAGACTTTTAAGAGAAAAGAAAGCCTTCCTTTGGTTTTGCATTTTTCTCTTTTTTGTTGGCTGTGCACAATATATTAGAAGAATACCTTACAATTATATTAGTTAAGAAATAACAGATTGCGTATATACAATATTAAGGTGATGACAACAACCCTCACTGTCTCTAGGTGCTGCTTCAGACAGGGCATTCTGCAGCAGGGACACCACCCGTCGTGCAGCATCCAGCAAATCTCCCTATCACAACAGCCCACATAACAGAATAACATTAGTGTATGATTCAGTAGGGCTAGTCCAGGTCTGGAAAGTAGTTGGGCCAGATTTTTAAACCAAGAAATTTAGCTGGGCCAGACATTTTCAGCGGCCCAGTAAGCAACAGGTAATGGCATTTTAAACAAACACAAATCAAGGTACATTATTTTAAAAAACTACAACTGAACAGAATCTGAGAGCAATATTTTTTTTCACTTCTGAAATGAGAAAAATATTTTGGTCGTATCTGACCTAGACGCATCCCAAAGAAAAAAAATGCCTATTAGATGGTAAACAGACATAAAGAAAAAGGGAAAAATCGTCTATAATCATCATCCGCTTATACTGTGGTGATCCATTTCACCCACACAGGCATGATCACCATTAGCGGTTTCCACATTATTGTCGAGGTGACTATTCACTTTACCTCTGCTTTCTCCGACATCTTCCTGATTCTGCCGCCAACAAGGGGCTCATAGGGTGGAGACTGAGGGTGTTAAACAGACCAATCTTTTGTCACTGAATGCAACAAATAATGTATTTATCTGTCAAAAGTCCAGCACCAGGAAAAGCAACAGAGTGACAGTAGAAACTGTAATAATAATGGAAGTGCGCCGCCCTACAGGGAAGGAGGAGTGATGGGAGTCCCGGTGGTGGCTAAGCGCGCGTGGGGAGAGGCGTCGTACTGTGAGGCTTCATGAACTTCCGATGGGGCAGTGCTGTCATACAGCGGGGAGCCTGAGAGGGGCACTGTGGCCGGGTGCGAGAGCCCTGGGTAATGAGTTGTAGAGCTGCGCAGTGTCACGATCGGGTACAAGCAGGCAGGCGATCGTGCGGGCAAGGCGTGCAAGGAGCAAGCGGACAGGCAAAAACGGGAGTTTAATTAGGAAGCGCGGACGGGGAAACATCTCACGCATACAAACATCAATGACAGACACTGGACTCAGGTAAGACACGGACTGAAATACACAGGACTGAGCAAATTAACTAGATACAGCTGGGTACAAATCGGGAGAAAACACGTGGGTAATCAGGGGGCGTGGCACACAGGAGGAGCGGACGAGCCGGGCATGACACGCAGGAACTGAGAGCCCAAGCTGTTGGACATTCCACTGGACTAGGAGACTGGGGTGAGTGAGGAGGAGCTCATTGACCACAAACTGGGATACTGGCTGTGTGTGAGCAATGGGGTGGAGATTAAGGAAAGACGTTAAATCAGCATGCAGTGTTGCCTGGAAACAACAACAAATATACTAGTGTCACTGTACTAAAACAATATCAAAATAATGCCTATTTTTTATTCATTTTACTTGTAGAGTGCAAAGTACAAAGGAAAACAAAGAGTAACTATGGCGAAATAAATCAAAGCATGTCCCAGAATGATGGGCCTGAATGGATCAGGACAGAAGAAGGCGAAAGTCCTGTTAACGAGGTGAGACGATGCAGACACAGGCCAGGATGTGGGTATAGGCGAGAACAAGAGGGAAGACGGGGGCCCGAGACTCAGCATGGGGACAGGTGGGGGAGGGGAGGCACGGGCTCACCTGGAGCTGCTCCCGGAGGTGCCGCTATGACTCATGGGTAACATGCCGGAATGGGACGGCACCTGTAGGCTGGACCAGTTGTCATGGGAGGGCAACATGGACAGACAGGTAGACGAGCTGTCTGAATAAGCAGCTGCAAGTATAAAACAATAAATGAAGCAGGTATGTGGTGGGCAGTGTTACAGCGTCCTTAATATGGTCAATACAGAAAAGGCATGTTATCATGTTATGTATATACTGCCTCCAGTTACTTAATGCCTAACTTTAATACATTGATTGATTTGTTCACTGCTGCAGCCTGTGTCAACTTTCCTTTCAGACAGATGTAAAGTCCATTCTGTTTTTGTTCTGTGTAGTTTTTTTTGAACAGCATATGGCTGAATTCTGTTAAACCTCAGACTGAAGAAAATTGTGTTAATTGAAAAGCAAATATCAAAAACTCAGTCTGCAGGAATGTTTTTCTAAATATTTCTGTGGACTTTTGGAAATTTCACGAAATTCCATTGCTCCATTACATAAACACTGAGTGAGATTTCATTCCCATTACTGCAACGTATGAAGAGGATTATGACTTATTACTTTAGGTTATCGGACTGAGTGAGTTTTGGAAATTTGCTCTTCGATAACTGAAGCAGTGCTGTGAATGCAGAGGTTATATGCGTCGCATATCAACAGAACTGTATGTTTATGTCTTGTCTTAATTATTTTGATTAAATGTCTAACTATTCCCAATATGTGTGAACATACTTGGCCAAATAAAGCTGATTCTGATTCAGTCAGAGGGTAATCGTCGGTGTGCTGTACTATCGTGGTGACCCACACAGAGAGCTTAGGACCATGATTTCAGTGTGTGCTTGTGTGAGGGGACAGGCAGGGCGGCGGCTCACTGGGTGATGCACTCCTGTGGGTATAGGGGCTGGGATAGGGGGCGGAGCAGTTACTCCTCAAGGAGGAGTAACAGTCACAGCCGTGGGGGGAGGAGAGGGAGAGGGTGCTCCCAAACTGGGGGTGTGGGTTTGATGAAGAGCAGAGAGACCCTGAGCCTGGGATGAACCAGCTGCCTACTGAAACGAAAGCGGATAAAGACAGAAACTAGAACCTCAAACTAAACAACACAAACAACAATATCAAGTTATATTCAATCATTAAACCGTTATATATTTAATCTAAACAATAGTAATAAATATCGTTCCGATTCAAAATATCATTTACGGGTGAATCTTATGACTTGCATTGGGAAACAGGAAACGGGCCAAGCTGCAGGGCCAGTTCAAAGGCATAGTGCGAGGCGCCCAGAAAGGGGGCGAGGTCTGGGCGGAGTCAGCTAAAGAAGAAAAAGGCCTGACCTTTTTCTGGATGCTGTGGACTGTGTTTGTGTGTGAGCTGCAGCTGCATGTTCCTTACATTTTTTTTATTAACACCAGCACCGTGAGGTTTGGCCTGGACTGGGTCCTGTCCTGCATGGTTGAAGACATGTTGACTGATGGTCAGCCCGTGTTCTGTTGGATCCCACAGAAAGGAAATGGGAATCCCGTTTGGATCGGATGCTGACAGTTGAAAAAAAACTCATGTCTGTGTGTTATGAAAGAATATCAATAAATGTTTCCGAAAGGGGATGACTCATTTGGTAATTATTTACGGCTTATGTTATGGCTGAGAAATTTACAGTCTTTACTAAAGTCTGACTTCTTTCGAGTCACCTTTAATATAGATTGGACACTCTCTATGCTATGTACAATACTTATATAGATGGTACATGTTTACTTGCTTGCACAGATGGTTGATTAGGTAATTAGTGTAAGTGTGTGTGTGTGTGTGTGTGTGTCCAATCGCATGTATGTCCAAGGTCCATAGTAAGTAATATACACTGATCAAGAGATGCCTGAAAGTGGATGAAAGAGGACATTAGTGGGTGTATCACTTAGTGTAACGGGTGCAGGAAAATGAGCAGGACTGCAAGCCATATAATGACCCACTGTCCTTATCTAGCTCTTAATACAGTATGCATACAGTGATGTATCTACAATGGACAGCTACTATAAGCAGATAGCACAGTACAGGTGCTTAATCTGTATGCTATTTCCATCCATCCATTGTCCAAACCGCTTATCCTACTGGGTCACAGGGGGTCCGGAGTCTATCCCGGAATCAATGGGCACGAGGCAGGGAAGAACCCAGGATGGGGGGCCAGCCCATCACAGCTCACACTCACACACCATTCACTCACACATGCACACCTACGGTAAATTTAGCTACTCCAATTAGCCTCAGCATGTTTTTGGACTGTGGGGGGAAACCGGAGGAAACTAGCAGCTTTGTGTGGTAATTGTTTGTATTAAAAATACATTGGATCAAGTCAAATTATTTTTATGAAGAATTAACATCTAAAAGCTGCTAGTAGACCGTGGGAAAATAATTTTTCTATTTTCTTGCTGCCATCTCGTGGCCAAAAGTAGGTATTGCAATTTCCATCATATGTAAGAGGGCCTGCCCATCAGAGTAATGTACATCCTGTGACATGTATTGACTATCAAGACAAACTGAAACACGGTGTATTAGGCTGTCAATGAGTACTGGACTAGGGTGAAAAACTGCCTGATAATCTACCTATTAACTAGAAGAGTACAAACTGGAGACGGATCCCCTAATACAGAGGGATTAACGTCTGTGCCACATCCAGAACCATTCAGTGTAGGAGTCTGGTGGTTCTACTGGATACTGACAAGTACCCAGCCCCTTTGTTCCCTCTGATAATCATCAGTCCTCCTCTGAATGCCTTCACCACTCTATTCCTGAATAGGTACACATTTAAATATGCTAGCAAGATCAAGGTATTGGGATAACTGTTAGGTTCGCTGTTCAGAGAGTTGCAGTGAAAACCATCATACACAGTGGCCCTTTCTGGATAAGATTACCTCCCTCTGATCTAACAGGTCAAGATCAAAGCAAGGTGCATTGCAATGTCTGACACCCAGCACACTACAGCATATAAAATACAGGTATCCATCGCCTTCCGCATTTGGAACCAGGACCACTTGTTGCAAGTCAATTTGGGCGTATCTCAAGTTATACGAGAGAGGCAAGACATTAAGGACAGTATACACAGTACTGAAATAATAATGTACATATTAAACCACAGCACTTAATAAACAGATACTGCACTTACATTTCACAAAAAAAAAATAAAGCACAGATTGCACTAAGAAATCAAAAGATGCATGTGCTAGCAAACAGTGGGAGCTGAGGAAGAAGCAGTGGTGAAATACTTTATTGTACAGTACAGTAAGTTTCTTTTTATAGAATGAAATAGCATACAGGGGGCGGCATGGTGGTGCAGTGGTTAGCACTGTTGCCTCACACCTCTGGGACCCGGGTTCGAGTCTCTGCCTGGGTCACATGGGTGTGGAGTTTGCATGTTCTCCCCGTGTCGTCGTGGGGTTTCCTCCGGGTACTCCGGTTTCCCCCCACAGTCCAAAAACATGCTGAGGCTAATTGGAGTTGCTGAATTGCCCGTAGGTGTGCATGTGTGAGTGAATGGTGTGTGAGTGTGAGCTGTGATGGGCTGGCCCCCCATCCTGGGTTCTTCCCTGCCTCGTGCCCATTGATTCCGGGATAGACTCCGGACCCCCTGTGACCCAGTAGGATAAGCGGTTTGGACAATGGATGGATGGATGGATGCTGAGGCTAACTGGAGTTACTAAATTGCCCGTAGGTATGCATGTATGAGTGAATAGTGTGTGAGTGTGCCCTGTGATGGGCTGGCTCCCCATCCTGGGTTGTTCCCTGCCTCGTGCCCATTGCTTCCGGGATAGGCTCCAGACCCCCCACGACCCAGTAGGATAAGCGGTTTGGACAATGGATGGATGGATGGAAACAGCATACAGATCTTATAAGCACCTGTACTGTGCTATCTGCTCATAGTAGCTGTCCATTGTAGATACATCACTGTATGCATACTGTATTAAGAGCTAGACAAGGGTCATTATATGGCTTGCAGTCCTGCTCATTTTCCTGCACGCGTTACACTAAGTGATGCACCCACTAATGTCCTCTTTTATCCACTTTCGGGCATCTCTTGATCAGTGTATATTATTTACTATGGACCTTGGACATACATGCGATTGAACACACACACACACTTACACTAATTACCTAATCATCCATCTGTGCAAGCAGGTAAACATTTACCATCTATGTAAGTATTGCACATTGCATAGAGAGTGTCCAATCTATATTAAAGGTGACTCAAAAGAAGTCAGACTTCAGTAAAGACTGTAAATTGGCAGCCATAACATAAGCCGTAAATAATTACCAAATGAGTCATCCCCTTTCGGAAACATTTATTGATATTCTTTCATAACACACAGACATGAGTTTTTTTTCAACTGTCAGCATCCTTCTCGATTGTCAGAAGCTCTGCGCTAGAGGGAGGTTTACTGGTCTTATACTCTTCTGGCACCTTGTGTGATTCCTGACTTGGGACATCAGTTTGGCTCCTTCTGTATGTGGTTTACATTGTATTTGTTCTTTAAAGTTGCCCCTTCAGAATTAGACAGTGTAACCAGCTTGCCACATATTGCCTGGATGACATAAGGTCCGGTAAAATCCGGTTCCGTTCTTCCTCCTTTCCGTCCCCGCTTCCTCATGTTGAACAGAAGCGCCTCATCTCCAACATGATAAACTGTGTTTTGGTACCTCTTTTGTATTCGTTTACCACATGCCTGCTTCTGTTTTTCCTGTTACTAGGAGATGTTTTCAGCTGTTGTTGCTTATTGTCTCAACTACTTTATTTTTTTCATCAAAAAACGTGCCGTAGCTTTTCTCATCGGGAAGAATAATTGTGGAAAGCTGAAGTGGAAAAACATTCATAGCAAATTATTATTATTCACAGATCATTATAAAGAGTCATTTTCTAAAAGCATTAAGAACAATGTAATTTGCTGTTTCAAGATATGTTTTTAAATAACTACTTGTCAGTCATAAGAAACTCTTCAACACACATGATCCGATCTTGCCACAAATCATTTTTAATCTCACTTTTGTTGCCAGCAGTTCAGACATTAATGGCTGTGTGTTGAGTTATTTTGAGGGGACATCAAATTTACACCATTATACAAGCTGTACACTGATTACTTTACATTCTATCAGAGTTTCATATCTTTAACGTTGTCCCTTGAAAAGATATAATAAAATATTTACAAAAATGTGTGGGGTGTACTCACTTTTGTGAGATACTGTATATTAAGGGATTGATTGTCAATAATATCAGTAATTCCTGATGTAATGTTAAAAGAATAGAGCCTGTCTCACACAGTTCTAAAACAACCTCAAAAACAGACTTACCATTTTATGTCATCATTCGTTTTCTCATCCAGGCCATTGGTTTGGGGATGATATGCAGCAGTGATCAACGGCAGAACAGGGGCTCTGAACGCAGTATGGATTAAAAAGGAATTAACCATCTCTCTCAATATAAAATTAGGATCATTTATTCTCTACAGAGGCCCCCATAGAATAGTGCATCCATCCCCTCACTCATGTTTAGACAGACGTAAGGCAACAGGCCAATGACATTCAGAACAGCAACAACATCAACAATTGTACAGCTAGTTTTAAAATTTAATAAAAAAGACAAACCAATTAGGTAATATTAATGAAATTATTAAAATGTGCAGATTAATAGTCAGAAATAATTTGCGATTTTAAGAGCGGAAAGGATACATTAAAACTCAATTACATTTATCCCTTAATAATAAAAAAAAGGTTTTTGAATTTTACATCATGATAAATGAGAACTATATGTGATTACTAATTACTGTTGACTAATTTCCTGTCTGGACGTTTCCCTCCTCATTGTTAAAAGTCATTATATGTCTGGGTGCCAGTCAGTGGAAGCACACAGACATGTTGGCCAGCTGTCATATTCATTCAGCACCAGCCCATCAAGTAGAGAATTCAGCACCACGGACAGTGACCTGTGTTACAATGACATCAGGTCATTGGCTCTAAATATTTTTCTAGAAATAACTAAATGGCTCTATTGTAGAAATTTCCAGCCAGAGTCTTGTGGTGCGTTCGTTTTTCTCTCGGAACTTGGAAATTCCAAATTGGGTGACATCACATCCAACAATCTCCCGTTCAAGCTAGCACAACTCGGAACAAACATGGCTGCCTCCATGAATACGCTGCTGTGTTGTTGCTTTATATTTTAGCAGTTATGGAGTAAGATTATTATTTCAGACAAATAAACAAGAAACAGGAACTAGTCAAACCACATTAAAAGCTTTATAAAGTATTTTAGTACATTCATAGCGATATTCTTTTTTCGAGAGGCAAACAAACTACAAACAAACCAAAAACACTAACAAGTCTGGTAAAAATCTGATATTGCATGTTAGGATACTGTTTACGGTCACAATATGGTATTCTCTAAATCGAACACGTGCAATTACATTAATAATTACTAATAATTATAAATAATAATAATAATAAATGGGCGGTATGGTCGTGCACTGGTTAGCACTGTTGCCTCACACCTCTGGGACCCAGGTTCAAATCTCCGCCTGGGTCACATGTGTGTGGAGTTTGCATGTTCTCCCCATGTCGTCGTGGGGTTTCCTCCGGGTACTCCGGTTCCCCCCCACAGTCCAAAAACATGCTGAGGCTAATTGGACTTGCTAAATTGCCCGTAGGAATGCATGTGAGAGTGCATGGTGTGTGTGAGTGTGCCCTGCGATGGGCTGGCCCCCCATCCTGGGTTGTTCCCAGCCTCGTGCCCATTGCTTCCGGGATAGGCTCCGGACCCCCCGTGACCCAGTAGGATAAGCAGTTTGGAAAATGGATGGATGGGATAATAATAAATTTAACAAAATAAACATTTTTAAGGATTTGTAAAATAGAATTAATGTTGAGTGTGTAAGCCGCCATGTTGAAATTACGTCACAGGGGCAACTCGGACAAGAAGATTCTGTCAGACATTAACGTCATAAAAGAGGCGTTTCTAATGGGAAGTGATGTTTTTCGTGACGTTTTTGTCCGAGTTGGAGTGAAATAATCAAACGCAGCATGTGTTCCTATTTGAAGAGAATATTCTATTTTTATTCTAAGGAACTACAGAAAATCAGCTCTGCATGTGATCTCCCCTTTACTGCTCGAGCAGGGCACACGCACATCAACAAGTGTCAAGGCAGCAAGTGCATGCAAACAACTTCTCAGGACGGTTACAGTATAGGACCTTCAGAAAGAGCCAGACTGCGGCGTCATTCAGAGATTCCATTGTCTAAGGCTTGCACTAAAACATTACAGCATATTTAAACAAAGTAGCATGGCACCTGTGTCAGAATCCCTCCCTGCCTTGTTCTGTTCTCTCTTTGTTGTCCCCATTTAGCCAGCACATGTCACTGGCCATCCTGACTCCTCTTTTGATTGTGGGTTTTAAGGATATCAGTGGGTCTGTGTTTTCATAATTGTCCCCCAGGCCACCATGCTGCTCAGCCCTTGATTCCAACTACAGTTGCAATCAGGTGGTTCTCAATCTACTAGGACTGTATAACAGGATTGGCCACCTGTTCTACCTTTACTCGTTCAGCCGCATTCATGAGTCTGGCCTATAGGTTATTCAAATTTTGTCCTGCCAAATTTACCGGACAGGAGGTGGACACTGCAAATGAATGTGTGAATACTCCAATACCTACATCTTTACAAGTTACCTGAAGTGGTTTGGTAAATGATTGTGAGGTTGGAAGTCCTTCTTGATGTCTGTTTGCAGCTCATCCACCAGCAACTGCACGAGTTGTCGCTCCCAGAGGGAATCCCACTCTCGGTCCGCTGGAGGGTCCATCTCACTGTAGCTGGAGTATGTTTCCATCAGTCACTTGGCGTGGGGCTCACAGAATTTACCAGGCTCCTGTTTAATCTGACGCACCTTAGTCCAGTCCATGCATCTGGGGAACTTCTCTGAAAATCTCTGGCAGATTCTTTGCAGCTATACTTGATATTGGGTACTTGCCGCAACTAAGTAATGGGTTGTTGAATCAAAGTCCCGTTCCATGTCAAAAATAACCCCATTTTAGGGTTTTGTTAAACAACTGGTCTAATTTGGATGCAGAGGTTCTGCACGGAAGGCCCAGTCTCTGAAGGGCTGTGGCATAGCGAGGCCTGTTCTGCCTGGAATCCGGCAGGTCACTGGCAACATCCCCCAACTCCTTCATCTATAAGGTCGGGAAACCAGAACGTTTACTCCCCCTTATGGATAAGGACATACCAACGTTGGGGCAACTCCTGCTGCCTGAGTCTTCAACCAAGTCCAAAACAAAAGTATACAATGTTAGGAAGGGTAATTCAATGGTATGAGACTGAAACTAGAAACTGTAAATCGGATGGAGTTAAATAGCAATACTGTGGAAGAGGCATGGGAATTTTTTAAAAGCACATTGTTGCAAGTGCAAAAGAACTTCATACCCGTTTCCAGAAAAACTAAATCTAGGAAACTGCAACCAAGCTGGTGTCATGACCTGCTTGTACGATCCTCGTGTGTGCCACGCCCCCTCATTAACCATGTGTGCTGCCCCGATTGTAACCAGCTGTTTTCTGTCAGTTTGAGTAGTCCTGTGTATTTAGTCCACATTCAAGTCTGTTTCCCCAGTCCTGTCATTGAAATCTCTCGCTGTTGGTACCTGTTTTCATCAATAAACCCTCATTCCCGACTCTCCGTTTCCCGGATCCTTGATTCCTCGCTTCCTGCCTGTTCGTCCAGCACGCGATGTCACAGGTGGTTTACTACGAAAATTAAGAATAAAGTCAGGAGCAAAAGGGCTTTCTTCCACAAATGGAAATTAACTAATGATTTCAAAATAAAGCAGGAGTATCTAAGTCTACAGGTTTAGTTAATAACAGTTATAAGGATGACGTTAAAAGTTTCTTCCAATATTTTAACTCCGAAAGAGCTCTAAAAGCTGAAAATCACTCATTTGCAGGATAGTAAGGGCCTTATAATTGAAAATGAAATTGATATAAATGAGTTTAATGATTATTTTACAATGGCTGTTCACAGTAGAATAGCTTACCACCATTTAGTACAAATACAACGATGTCTATGACCAATATATGTATAACTGAGGCTGATGTGGTACAAAGCCTAGCTAAGCTCAAAATAAATAAATCGCAAGGCCCTGATGGCATCTTATCTATAGTTTTAAAAGAGATGAGGGGTATTATTAGCCAACCTTTAACTTTACTATTCCAGAAATCATTATCTGCTGGTGTGGTATCTTCTGATTGATGTTAGATCATGTCTCATGTCCAGAGAGGCTACAACAGGATCTGGATTTAATTAGCGACTGGGCTCATACGTGGCAGATGAAATTTAACATAGATAAATATAAGGTAATCCATGCAGGGAGCAGAAATATAGTAAATATAGTAAAGTACAGATATTTTATGGGTTCCACTGAAATAAAGGTAGCTGATTACGAGAAAGATCTCGGTGTGTATGTTGATACTTCCATGTCCCACTCTTGCCAGTGTGGGGAAGCATTAAAAAAAGGCAAAAGGATGTTGGATTAAACTCCACACACCTAGAGATGTAAGTCAAGAGAAGTGATGCTACGATTATATAATTCCTTGGTAAGATCCCACCTAGAATACTGTGTGCAGGTTTGGTCACCATACCTTCAGAAGGACATTGCTGCCTTGGAAAAGGTGCAACGTAGGATGACTAGAATGATTCCTGCACTTAGAGGAATGTCTTATGAGGAGAGGTTCGCTGAGCTGAATCTGTTTAGCCTCAAGCAAAGGAGACTATGGGGGGACATGATCCAGGTATATAAGATTCTAACAGGTCGGGATGCTGTTCAGCCAAATGACCATTTCAATATTAATTTAAAATACTAGAACTCGTGGCCATAGTGGAAATTAGCTGGAGAACATTTAAAAATGAATCTGAGGAAGCACTTCAATTCAATTCAATTTTATTTATATAGCGCTTTTAACGACATGCATTGTCACAAAGCACTTTACATTTAACCGGCCAGAACCCCACCAAGCAAGCCTGAGGCGACAGTGGCAAGGAAACTCCCTCTAGCAGGAAGAAACCTTGAGTGGAACCTAGACTCAGAAGGGGACCCCATCCTCCTCTGGGCGACCAAGGAGCATGAAACTGCATTTACATTGACATTCATTAGAGTTCATATAGTTATAAAGTCCCAGTTGGTTTCATGTAGTTATATCCAGGAGTCCAGGTGCGGGTTCACACGGTGTAGTCGGCTCGGTATCAGCTCGAAAAAGAGAAGATGGAGAAGAGTTATTGCCCTACACCTAACCGGCAGGACTAAAGCAACTATGACAGCCTGCCTAAAAGAGTGACCTGGAAGGAAGCACAGGCATGAGGGTTTACAGAGGTTTTGGCGTCAAGCCACCTCCCATCCACAGCTTAAGTGATCGGCGAGAGTGGCAGGACGACAGCACCAATCCCCCCTTTCCCCTTCAATCTCAAATAACTATGAACCTCCAGATTTCCCATTCACCTTAGAAAAGAAGATTTAACTATCCAAAAGACTGGCGAAAGAGGTACATCTTAAGCCTTGACTTAAAAGCAGAGATTGTGTCTGAGTTCCGAACACTAATAGGAAGTTTATTCCATAGCTGTGGTGCTTTATGAGCAAATGCTCTTCCCCCAAAGGTAATGTTCTTTATTCTGGGTACGGATAGAATACCTCCATCTCGTCATCTAAGTGTATGATTCGGAACGCAAATGAGGTCACTCACATACTGCGGTGCAAGACCATTTACAGCTTTATAGGTTAAGAGCAGTGTTTTGTAGTCAACACGAAATCTAACTGGCAGCCAGTGCAGTGAAGATAAAATTGGGGTAATATGATTATATGTTTTAGTTTAACTATTGCTAGTAGCGGTTCAATCAATGCTGGGAGCATCGCTGAATAATTTTGATGGAACAGGTTCTAGCATACAAGTAGATGAATTTGAAGATAAAATTAAGTACATCAGTTCTGACTGGTTAACCAATATTCAATATTCAAAATGTTCTGTTTAATTGAGCATATTTTTGGTCAAAAAGTTTCATAAAGTCGTCACTGGAAAATAACCAGTGGTCTGGTTATTAGTCAGCTTGGACACCATAGTAAATAGGAATCTAGGATTATTTTTGTTTATTTCAATTAGTTCTGATAGATACTAGATGATTTGGCGGCACTAAGAGCCTTTTTGTAGCTACCCATAGCCTCTTTCCATGCTAGTTCGAACACCACTAGTTTAGTATGATGCCACTTACATTCTGTAAGGACATAAAACTTATAGGTCCTGCAGGCCCCAACTCTGATCAGCCTGCATCAGTCTATTTCAGAGCTCCGCTGGCCCAGGCAAGACTGGACTCAACTCGTCAAACCACCCCTTTTAAGGAAGGCAAAGGCCTGCCGGCTCCTGAGAGACTGGATAGGAATAACTGGAGCAGCACAGAAAAAGCAAGACCTTTCACCCCCGGAGTGACCAGAGTTCCACAATCAATCCACAGCAACAACAGCTGTCAGCCTCCAGACACAGACACCTTTTCCACTATAAACAGGATAACTCAGCACACATAGATGTTAGGGACAAATACACGCATGTTTGGTCTCGTTTGAATAGGCATGAGACGAGGAGTATTATACTCTCAGATTTAAGGCAGTATAGCTTTTCCTAAGAGAAATACAGAAACTTCGGCTCAACCCACCAAACTGAGAGAGATTCTCTCATGGTAGAACAAGGGAATTACAACCACCCCCTAAAGTGATCTGATTGGCTGGGGACTTGAGAACCAAGGTCAGCAATGCCCCTAAAATTAACCATTGACCGAAATTAGTCAGTCTTCAGAAACATGCCATCACCTGGTCTGGATACTTAAGGAAGGGCTTCAGAAGTAGTCGGGGAGTCACTCTGTAATCAGAGCTCCCGCAGAGAACTGGGTGAAAGTCTATCTGTAGTCAGATACTTTCCACAGAACTTTGTTCACTCTCAGCTGAGGAATGTGAATACATGATATGAAGACAACTGGATCACAACTGGATCACGGGGGAATCATAAGCAGGGAAGAACACACAGGCAAACAGCAGCAGCAACATTAAAGGCAGGACTGAGAAGCACATTTATACAAGGCTAAGCAGGGAGCAAACTAGAGGCACCTGAAATGAGTAACACAAGGGCAGGAAGGAGAGGTAAAACAAACGCGGAACAGGCATGGCACGTTATACCACACTAGGGAGGAAACGGGAGGTTCAGGAGGGCAGGGTGTGGCAGGGATCCGTTTCAAAATTTAATTTTGGCTTGTACAAACCTTGGTAAAAGCTGCAAAAGATCGATCAACCACTTTCTGAGCTATTGTCTTAACAAACAAAGCATCTGTTGGGGTGGCGGTGTCTGGGGAATACCATGTGTAATACACCTTGTGAAGATTTATATGTAAAACAAAATATTTTTTGATTCTATCACACATATAGAAATTATCCATCCATCCATTTTCCAAACCGCTTATCCTATTGGGTCGCGGGGGGTCCGGAGCCTATCCCAGAATCAATGGGCACGAGGCAGGGAACAACCCAGGATGGGGGGCCAGCCCATCGCAGGGCACACTCACACACCATCCACTCACACACACACACCTACGGGCAATTCAGCAACTCCAATTAGCCCCAGCATGTTTTTGGACTGTGGGGGGAAACCGGAGTACCCAGAGGAAACCCCACAACGACATGGGGAGAACATGCAAACTCCACACACATGTGACCCAGGCGGAGACACGAACCCGGGTCCCAGAGGTGTGAGGCGACAGTGCTAACCACTGCACCACCATGCCGCCCCTTATAGAAATTATTCTAGGTTTAAATAGTAATTTAGCTGAGTAACTAGGCTGAAATTCTAGATAGTTGCAATTTTAAGAATTATTACTATTATTCACAGCTTTTAAGCATGCAGTTGGATGACGGATGGATGGATATTCAGCCACCAGAAATGCCAATTGTTGTTAAGAGGATCAAAGTCTGCAAAGTAGTATGCAGGGTTTAAGGCCAGAACACAGCATACTCTCCGACAGAAAGCATAAAGTTCACTGGGGGAATTTCTGTGGCCACTGCCTGAACAGCATGTGTGGAGAATGTTTATGAGGGTCGAGCCATGCAGAGCTGCTGGCCCTGGCATGTAATGATGAATCACAAATCAGTTAAAAATCGGTGCAAATGCATGAAGATTTAAACCGGCTGATGTGGAAAATGAATCACTATTGTAGGAGTACTTCACAGTACTTTAACAGAAAAACTGGTGTAATATTACATTTGATTTCACAATGTGAGTTTGACGTCAGATGTCACTGCGTATCACGTCGACATCGTACGTCAGTTTTTGGTTTTGAGCGAACGCGAGATGATGAATGAATTTGAAACTGAGGACGGCACAGTGGTTAGTGCTGGCTTCGGTCCAGGGCCCTTTCTGTGTGGAGTTCGCATGCTCTCCCCGTTTTCGCCGGGGACTCCAGGTTCCTCCCACGGTCCAAAAGCATGCAGGATAGGTTGACTGGTGAGTCTAAATTGGCCCTGTAGTTGTGTGAGTGTGTGCGACCTGCGGTGTGTAGGTGACTGCCTGGGCTTGGTTCCTGTCTGCGCCCCTTGTTCCCGGGATAGGCTCCGGTCTCCCCCGCGATCTCAGTTGGGATTAAGTGGTTTCAGAAAATGGATGGATGGACGCACCGCCCGATCTTCAATTGGCGGTGTGGCAGCATATTAGCTTTCCGGTAATCACAAACGAGGAGGAAACAGCGAGAAAAGCACAGACAAGACATAAACTGCATGCAAACATTGTAATAGACTGATAACATACACAAACAGGTCCACTGGCACCACCGTGAGCTGAGTGAAGATTATTAAAAGGGCAAAGCACGCTAAAAAGCTGCACATGCAAACCTTAGCTTATTTATTTGATTTATTTTTTTTTATTTACTTATTTTGATTTGGGATTTTTTTCAACAGTATTTTATTCAAATTCAGTTGCACTGTTCACAACAGTGTCAACAGTTCAGAAAGATAAATATAAGAATATTTTTGAATATATTTGTCTGCAGCTCATTCTGCAAAAAATGAGAAAATTGTATCGTGAACTCAGAATCGTGAATCGTATCAAATGGTGAGTTGAATGTATCGTTACATCCCTAGTTCTTACAGTAGTACTATGGTATGGTGGAGCCACATGACAGGAAGGCAGTACATTGCGAAGTCTGTTAAGAACATCATTCGCACTGAACTGCCCTCCATTGACCAGCTGTACTTTAACTGCCACAGTAACAAGGTTCAGTCTATAATCCAGGACTCTGACCACCATCCACAAACACTGACTAGCAGATTCATGAACAGCTTCATTCGCCAAACAATTCAAACCTGCAGCTTTTGCATCCCCTGTAACAGTCATTTCCACGGCAGCTGCACTGTACAGCTGTTACTGCACTTTATCCACCACTGACCACGTATCATCCAGTTTTGTCCTGCTTTGTATCGCACTGTTTCTGCACCATGTTGTCTTGTACTCCCTTGTGTTGTTATGCACCATCTGTGTTGTTCTGAGCAGTGCCATGATGCAATATTACAAAAAGATCTTGAGGAAATGCAGAGTTCTGGAGGAGATTCTCACAGATCATGGCATGTGTTTATACTGAAGAAACTGTACAAATTGCTAGACATAAAACACAGGACTGGCAACTGTGGTACGTTTTAACACCTTGATAAAAAACTTAAAATCCATAGTAAGTAGGACAACCTCATAGAACCTTTACTAGTCATTGTTCAGAAGATTAACACGGATTAAAAACCATTACTATGAAAGCACGCTAATCAGTTAAGTTGATTATGTGGAGAGAGAGAAAAAAAACTGTCTTTGAAAAAGATCAACCATAGAACGAAGCTGCAGCATTGACACCCCCTAGTGGTGATTTGAAGATAGTTCTGTCTGTAGCAGCTAAGCAGTAGATTTGGCGTCAGGTGCCATGACAAACTCAGTGCTGCTCGGTTTGAACGGCAGAAGCACAAAAATAAAGGGGGCATCTACTGCACGCCCCCCACCCTTGAAAATGGTACAAATTATCATGCAACAGTTTTCTTAAGTAAGTCTTTTTGGGCGTCTGCAGAAACCTCCACGATGCGATTGCCCTGATTAAGAAGTGCGCAGCGGATACAATTTGGGATGCATCGTTCATCCGATTTATTAATATATAATTATTAGTATGTCTATATTATTTTAGAAACGTTACTTGACGAATATTTTTCATTGAGATTGATTCCCCGTTTAAAATTTTGGTGACACTTCATATTTTTTAAGAGAGACAGACAATTTGACGCATGCAATTTGCAGAAATATGTTGTGCCGCTATAAAGTACACAGGCAGCATGACAAACATAAGTACTCACTGAAGCCACGACATACGCCCGGCTGGCCCCAGCGGTACCCCTAAGAAGAAGGCTTTTTTCACAACCCACGACCATCACGAGGGCAAAAAAAACTGAATAGCCTAGAATTTAGTTAATTACAAGGCACATATTTATTGGAGCAAGAGCTCTAACATAAAACTACCTTGTAATTATAAAGTATTATGGCTGTGAACAATGTACAAACAGGCACAGAAAGTAAAATACTCCAAAAATGCAAAGAACCTAAATATTTTTGTTTCCACCGATTCACTCTTGATGTGTTAGGAGTCACAGTTCAGTAGCCTATTCTTCAGTATCTGCATTTAAGACCACCAACTGCTCTTTCTCCTCCTTCGCTCGTCGGCTCAGAGTATTGGACTTGGTAAGTAATGTTGCCCTTTTGGTTCCAGCAGCACTCTCTGCTTCCTCTGCCATGTGCTCAGCATCCTTTTGTAAACTCTCACATACACTTTCCAGTGAGACTCTCTTCCTCTTGAGTTCCTCAAGTTTTCTTTTTTGCTTTTCGCTCATCTTTCACCTTTGGTCAGAGGCGCTTTGGTTGCTCCCCCACACACTCTGACATGGTCGCATATAAGCCTCTGTGCAACAACTGTTTCCTCTGATAAGTTGCAGGTCTCCACCTCTATTCGTTCCACTTCGGCTTGCCCATAGGACAGCAGCAGCAAGTTCTTGCAGAACATCCAGAGGTCAGGATAAGGCCCACTAACTTTTTGATGTAAAAAGACATCAACTTTGGATGGTGCTGAAGGAATGAAGGATATAAAATCCAAGCCTTTTGCCTCATTGTGCAGGTGATTATCAGACTGCTGGGATATTGCATCACCTGTAATTACATTAATTACAGTAGATTAGATGCAGATCAACAATGTCAATACACAGAATCACATGTAGAATAGGAAAGTGATTTATAACCCAATTTTCCTATGATACCATAAATGTGCAATCATTTTAATTTAATCTTGAGATATCTCTAGGCTCATCAAAGAAAATATAACTGGGCTGATGCTTCTTTTCAAACACCAAGAGTCGGTCTTCTAAATACTGCTAAAATCTACGTGTTAACACTATTCAGTTCAGGGACGGATTATGGGTTGTGTGGGCCCCTGGGTAAAACGTTCGCGAGGCCCCCCCCCACCACCACCACCTGCACCACCACCACAACCACCACAAGTCAAGGGCCCTTGGCAGCCAAACACCCTCCCTATAGGGTCAGGGGACCTTGTAGGCAGAGGATCAAAGAATGTAGGCCCTCTAAAATAGACAAACGAAAATACATTGCTGATAAGCGTTGCAAATTGTTTTGGGCTTGGGGCCCACGGGCCCCCTGCACCCCAAGGGCCCCTGGGCAGCGGCCCCGCTAACCCGGTTTGTAATCCGTCCCTGATTCAGTTAGATGTGAAAAAAGAAAAGCATAATTTAAAAATAATATTCTGAACTATCCTATTCTTATCCTATGATTTACCAGCAGATATCCTGCCTGCCAACCGATTCTCCTGCGCAAACTTCTGCATGAGATTTCTCCTTTTCTGCTGGCAGTTATCTGGCTGGTGTGCATTTTGTTTGGGTCCAAGCACGTCATCTCATGTACAATCGAGTACTTCAGAGGGCATTTATCCAAGGCCTTTTTGCACATTTTTGAGAGCACAATCTGGCAATTTTTTTTAATCTGAAGGACACCAAGGTCACTTCCACTGCCTTTGGCTCCTGACTGTCTCTGACAAAAAGATGGTTTGTCAAATTTCCAGAATCTTTCTGCACACTCAGCCCAAGGTTAACACTACCTCAGCTGTACATATCAAACCAGCTCAAACTCCATGTTATTCACATATTTTTTACTTCACAATTGTTTGATACATTTGTATGTAAAGATACCAGTGAATTCACAGAAGTCCCACCTTGATGACAGCCATTCCTATATCCACCTCCTTTGGACTGAGCCAGAGTTTTTGCCTGTACAACAGCTGTACATGTTGCTACACAACACTTAAACATTCTATTTCCTCAATGAACTATTTTTTTTGCAGCAAAAGCCATGAAGCAGCAATAAAATCTTTAAAATATGCTTACCAATAAATATGGTTCTCCCATTTAAACACATGTAAAGATAAACCATGGATATTTAAAAATCATGGGTTCGTTAATGAGTTTAAATGTTATTGAATGGCTTACCTTAAACTTCTCCAGTAAGTCTTCAGCGGTGGAGTGGCTCATGTACTGTGATCCCAGAACCAGGACTGCACTCGAGAGCCATTCTCATAATTCACCCAATACCTGACATGCACATCCAGTTGTTTTCTTTTGATGGTCCTGTTCATACTTACGTCAAACATGACAACGAAGCTCCCTTTTAATATATGGAGCGAGTCCAAATCGCGCAAGAAAAGCGGTTTTATCTTTACCACAAGTGACCCTGCGAGTCAGGGAACATCACCCTGGAGACGGTGTGAATGTCATCATTGGACGTATAGGAGTGATGTCGGCAAACCGTTTGCAAAGCCCATAGCACTTCTGCTTTCAGTGTGGGTTGAGGAGGATGTACTGAAGGCATTATTTGTCATGGGATCCGGAGACACTGCCAAAACGGGTGTAGGCCTATCTTTAGAGGTTGTACTTATCTCCACTGAATAAACATAAATCTGGGCTTATTCTATACTGAACAAAAATATAAACGCAACACTCTTGTTTCTGCTCCCATTTTTCATGAGATGGACTTAAAGACCTACAATTCATTCCAGATACACAATATTACCATTTCTCTCAAACATTTCTCACAAATCAGTCTAAATGTGTGATAGTGAGCACTTCTGCTTTGCTGAGATAATCCATCCCACCTCACAGGTGTGCCACATCAAGATGCTGATCTGACATCATGGGTAGTGCACAGGTGTACCTTATACTGCCCACAATAAAAGGCCACCCTGGAATGTGCAGTTTTTTGCTTTATTGGGGGTCTGGGGACTCAGAACCGGTCAGTATCTGGTGTGACCACCATTTGCCTCATGCAATGCAACACATCTTCTTCGCATAGAGTTTATCAGATTGTCAATTGTGGCCTGTGGAATGTTGGTCCACTCCTCTTCAATGGCTGTGCGAAGTTGTTGGATATTAGTGGGAACTGGTACACGCTGTCGTATACGCCGGTCAAGCACATCCCAAACAAGAGCAGCTGACCTGAGAAATAAGAAATAAGCTAAGCTGGAAACCTGGACCCTCCGACCAAGAATGCGTGAAGTACCCTCAGAAGGTCTACTAGAAGATGTACGTAGAAGACTACTACAGATCAGCTGATCTACACCACAGCAACAGTGATCCTTGAGCTGGAGCCGGACCGTCTTTGAAGACTCCGTAAATCTCCGTATAATAATATATATCTACGGGAACGAGAAAGGAGAAAGCAGAGAACAAGAACAAGATTTGTAAATGTAAGATTTGAAGGACCCCCGGCATGAAAAATAGAATAGTTCTCGTCATTAGTGAACATGTGTCTCGTCATTGTGTATCATGGACAGTAAGAGGGGGATCAATAGAGTGTTGTTATTATAACGTCTAAAAAGTCTGTCGATAAATCAATAAGAAAATAAATGAAGTCGTTTTCGCGAACACGCGAACAGGGGCCGGACCGACTGTAGGGGGCGTGGCCAGAGACAGCCATAGCTGTCAAGTCTCCCGTTTTGGCCGGGAAACTACCGTATTTTACTTCTCTTTCCCGCCGTCCTCCCGTATTAGTATTTTCCCGTAAATCTCCCTTATATTATATAGTTGCTGGATAGTGTAGTGGTAAGATCGCCGCCTTTCACACGGGAGACCGGGGTTCGAATCCCGGTTGTGGCCAAAAATATATTTTATATATTTTATATATTTATATTTATATTTATATTATATTTTATATAATTTATATTATTTTATATTTCCTGTCTTAAAATGTAAGGGATACTGGAGCCTCCCGTTTTGGCCGGGAAACTACCGTATTTTACTTCTCTTTCCCGCCGTCCTCCCGTATTAGTATTTTCCCGTAAATCTCCCTTATATTATATAGTTGCTGGATAGTGTAGTGGTAAGATCGCCGCCTTTCACACGGGAGACCGGGGTTCGAATCCCGGTTGTGGCCAAAAATATATTTTATATATTTTATATATTTATATTTATATTTATATTATATTTTATAAAATTTATATTATTTTATATTTCCTGTCTTAAAATGTAAGGGATACTGGAGCCTCCCGTTTTGGCCGGGAAACTACCGTATTTTACTTCTCTTTCCCGCTGTCCTCCCGTATTATTTTCCCGTAAATCTCCCTTACAATATATATATATATATTATATTATATAGTTGATGGATAGTGTAGTGGTAAGATCGCCGCCTTTCACACGGGAGACCGGGGTTCGAATCCCGGTTGTGGCCAGAAACAACTGCTATCACAACTAGAGATTGATGAGGTACAACACGATTGCTACGACAAGGGGGAGCCAGGACGACAGGTCAGGGGGGAGATATCATCATCCCCACATTCCGAGATTGGGTACCAAGCCCCATATATATTAGTAGGCTGAATACAAGAGAGACTAGTAGGCTGAATACAAGAGCAGCTGACCTGAGAAATAAGAAATAAGCTAAGCTGGACCAAGAATGCGTGAAGTACCCTCAGAAGGTCTACTAGAAGATGTACGTAGAAGACTACTACAGATCAGCTGATCTACACCACAGCAACAGTGATCCTGGAGCCGGACCGTCTTTGAAGACTCCGTAAATCTCCGTATAATAATATATATCTACGGGAACGAGAAAGGAGAAAGATAAAAATAATAATAATAATAATAAAATAATTTAATAATAAGAGAAAAATAAGAGAATAGTTCTCGTCATTAGTTCTCGATAGAATAGTTCTCTGTATCATGTGTCTCTGTATCATGGACAGTAATCAATAGAGTGTTGTTATTATAACGTCTAAAAAGTCTGTCGATAAATCAATAAGAAAATAAATGAAGTCGTTTTCGCGAACACGCGAACAGGGGCCGGACCGACTGTAGGGGGCGTGGCCAGAGACAGCCTGCTGACCATAGCTGTCAAGTCTCCCGTTTTGGCCGGGAAACTACCGTATTTTACTTCTCTTTCCCGCCGTCCTCCCGTATTAGTATTTTCCCGTAAATCTCCCTTATATTATATAGTTGCTGGATAGTGTAGTGGTAAGATCGCCGCCTTTCACACGGGAGACCGGGGTTCGAATCCCGGTTGTGGCCAAAAATATATTTTATATATTTTATATATTTATATTATTTTATATTTCCTGTCTTAAAATGTAAGGGATACTGGAGCCTGGTTGCGGATGGCTCACGGCGGGTGCCGGAAAATTTCCTTTATTTTCAAATCCAAACCTTGACAGGTATGCTGCTGTTCCAAATCATGGGTGCATGTTACAAGTGCGGAACATATTTTAACTTAGTACTAACTTAGCATCATATTTGATCTGATTCGACTGAATATCCCAGGTTTCCATCTCTCATGCATCTGGTGTGACGTGTTTTCAGACTCTCAGGCTGGCGCAAAGAAATCTTACGGGAATTGAACGTCTCACTCCGGCCAGCTGACCAAAGTTCGGTAACCTTGGTATTGTGTGTAGGAGATTCGCTATAACTATAATTTCGTTCTCCATTTACATGCCCGTAGTGTCTTTAAGTGTTATGTAGTTTTGCCTGAAACGCAAAAATAAAACAAAGCAATTAAAGCCGATCAGTGGCTCAAATTGTGCTGTAGCGATTGAAGAACTTTTGTCGGAAGTTGGATTCGAACTTGGGATGCCTTACTTGGGAGAACAGAATACCAGAATAGAGTAGGTTAAGTCCAGCCTTGGCTTCCAAGCTGACGTTTTTCTACATATGTGCTTGTGTATCATGGACAGTAAGAGGGGGCAGGCAAGGAGAGAATTTCTCTCTTTGGGGATCAATAGAGTGTTGTTATTATAACGTCTAAAAAGTATGATGGTCTGTCGATAAATCAATAAGAAAATAAATGAAGTCGTTTTCGCGAACACGCCGAATTATAACTATAATTTCGTTCTCCATTTACATGCCCGTAGTGTCTTTAACCGGCTGCACAAACTGGATCCGCCTCCATTACGACACAACTTTGCCCTTATTGGCTTAAGAATTTAGTCACATACATGACGTATATCTGCTATTTCTCCCGAGAAGCAGGTAAAGCAGTGGTAACTGCTTTGTAGTTAATTTACCTGGTAAAATTAAGTTTAAATAAATGATATAAATACTGTAATAGTACTCGTGAGCTTTGTTTATTTGTTATTAGTTATTGTAATGTTGCGCTGCTTTATTTGTTTAATCGTCTAGTCTGTGGAGACATTCAAGTTAATCAAATAAGAATTGCACTGTACACTGTACATGACCATAAAAACTTTGTATCCTTGAAATAAATGTTTTTGATCTTTTCCTTGGCAGTTATCTTTTTACACAGGGCCTCTATGTACACGATAGTTTTTTTTTTCACGACTAACAGTATGGATCAGGAGTTGGTTATTGTAAAAGAAGTAATGTGCATGCAGGTGATATTTGTATAGATTTATCCACACCCTTGTAGCAGTGCTGCCATTGCAGTCAGATCTCGCAAACTAGGAGTATTAGTTGTCTTTATTTCTCTTTATTTCTTGACGCCAACCCTCTCCATTAATCCGGGCTTGGGACTGGCACCTACCTGAGCTGGCTTGCTCCCTTAAGTGGCTGGGTTAGGCTAAACTATATATATATATTTACCAAGACTACAATAAAACATCTCGAAATGTGTAGTCTAGCAAAACGCAGTTTAAAGAAGGTAGCCTACCTGGCGAAATTGCAAACAAATTAAGGGCGTTAGGCAGCCTTTAGATCCTACCCATCATGCACTGCAGTTTTTTGCTAATTCCTCAAATGGAAAACTGTCCATCCATCCATCCATTTTCCAAACCGCTTATCCTACTGGATCGCGGGGGGTCTGGAGCCTATCCCGGAAGCAATGGGCACGAGACAGGGAACAACTCAGGATGGCGGGCCAGCCCATCGCAGGGCACACTCACACACTATTCACTCACGCATACACTCCTATGGGCAATTTAGCAACTCCAATTAGCCTCAGCATGTTTTTGGACTGTGGGGGAAACCAGAGTACCCGGAGGAAACCCCACGATGACATGGGTAGAACATGCAAACTCCACACACATGTGACCCAGGTGGAGACTCGAACCCGGGCCCTAGAGGTGTGAGGCAACAGTGCTAACCACTGCACCACCATGCTGCCCCCTAAATGGAAAACCATTAAATACAAAAGGAAAACAAAAGTGCTGTAAGACTGTATACTTATGTGTATGTTAGTAAAGGCTGTAGCTGACACAACGGACCCCACTAATTAGAAAGGGGTAATTGTACACATGTGGCATCCAGTATGTTCTTCTATAACAGTTTTTAAAAAAAAAAAAAAACTCACATTACACAAATTGGCACTATCAAAACGAGGATTATGGGGAAAATGGGGACTGTGATGGAGATTACATACACGTAGGCATGGTATTTAGTTTTTTTTTAATCTGGTCACCTTCCAGAGTAATTGTAAACTAAAACCATCTTCACCCTATTTGATTCTTTATAAATGGACAATCAGTCGTGCAGTAAATGGGGGTATAGAGAGACACAGAGCTTGTCTAACAAGAAACCCTGGGAAGCTAACATTAATAGGGTGGGTATGGATAGCAAAACCATTGATACAGATTACAGATTTATATCTCACCTGAACCCTGGCGGGCTCCGTGCCAATAGGGGTTGGGATTAGGGTTAGTTAACTTAAGTAGTAATATTGATGTGTATATTCTCCTATTCTCCAGTCAGTGAATCGTGAAACGTAATGTTAATATGTTTCTATACCTATATGTTCTGCTTAAAAACCCATAAAGGCAAGCACAGTGTTTAGACATTCTGTTACTTAGACTAGTAAACACTAAGATCCTTCAGCTTTCAATTAACCTGACACAACAGTCTAAACAACAAATGTGTGCCATGTCATTTGTCATCTTTACATCTTGTATCCTTTATATGGTAATTGGATTTTCAAGGTGGAATTGCAGGTCGATCATTTTAAGGATCTAGATGTAAACCTCCCTGGTGTTGCTTTAATATTTTTTTTGCACAATTTGCTTCACACACTTCCTCCAGCAGAGAAGCTTACAATACTACACCCCACCAAATGACTGGATGATGCCTTTTTATTTAAGGTCTGGCTGTGAGCCTCGATTACCGATACACTATCTTCAGGCTCCTGCCGGGATCAGTCAGTATGGTGGACCTTTGGAGGAATGGGTACAAAACCATCAGGAAAGTTTGCAGGTGCTTCAAGAGTATGTGAAGGCTTAGTTGGAGGAACAAGCCACACCACGAAATCGGAAACACAATGAGTTGGTTAATGATTAGGGGTTTGATGAAGGTCAGCTGGTGTGTTTGCGGAACCATGTTCGAGGTAAAATACAGGATCATTGGGATGCCTGTTTGTATATGGTAGTTCGGTGTCCCCAAGATCAGGGTGCAGTTTACTCTGCAACTCCAATGGAGGGGGACGGGGTTGTCCGTCAAGTTCACCGAACAGAGTTGCGTCCAGTACCACAGGGGGTTGTTATGTCAGGGGAAGATGTTCTGGTAATGTCTCCTGAGTCTGGGTTGCCCACAGGGGCAACAGAAATGGAATCGGATGAGGACTCTGTGGTTTTACGGGGACAGGGCTGGTGGGAGGGGTCGCAATAGAGCATCCACAAGTAGGCCTCGTATAATGGAGGAGGTTATGTCCCCCCCGAGGTGTAGAGACCAGTTAAACGTTCGGTGAGGTCCACCACTGGTCATCATACCAACCCTTATAAGTTACCACGGTCAGTGAATGATCGTTCGGTTGGGGAGGAAGACCAGTGGTTTGGGGATAGAATTCTTAGCTGTGATCGTTGGGTCATCAATTTCATTTTGGGGGATGGATTGTAGCCAGGCAATTATAGGCAGGTATAGGAACTGCAGTTCGGACTGGAGGCATAGCCGGGGCGAGATGGCTGTGCATGTTCCGATGGTAGGGCATATTGGCAAAGGAGCAGGCACGGGAAAGACAGGCAGGGTCCTGATAGATTTGGGGGAGCATCGGCGGGCATATTGAATTTGCAGTGTAGCAGCCTTTCTGTTTGCTTGTTTCAGGGGTGAACAATCTTATCCGCAAAGGGCCGGTGTGTATGCAGGTTTTCGCTGCAACTCCCTAATTAGATTTCTAATTAGAGGACTGATTAGCTGAAGAGTCCTCATACCTGGTTTTGAAGAGCTGACCTAAAGGTTACCCCAAAAACCTGTTTTTTTTTTGTTTGAATGGGGCAGTGAGTCATGGGGTAAACTACTGTTCTTTAGGGGTTTTCAAGGTGGAATTACGGGTCGATAATTTTAAGGATCAGGTTGTAAACCTCCCTGGTGTTGCTTTAATATGTTTTATCTGAGGTTGTATCGTGTATTATCAAGCCAGCCGGCTTAGTGGCCTCGGGAGCGGGGTTTAGTGGGAGCAGCTGGCTAGTTTTATTTTCTTTTTTGTTTGTGTCTTTTTCTTTGTTGTATGTATATTTTGGGTTCATTATTAGGCAGGCTGGGCCTTTTGGCACCTGTAGTCTGGGTGCTGGATTGCCCATAGGGGTCTTTTTTATTGCTGTGATTTGCTGTGTCATTCACTAGTGTGATTTGTGCTGGATGTGTTTTTAAGGTTGTGCTGTGGCGTGTACCTGAGCAAACTTTGGGCAACCTGTTCTCTTGTTGGCTTTATTGACAAAGGGTGGATTAGTCTAATTACGGCCTGCTACAAATAGCTGCATATAACGTATAAAAAAAATCACCTTATGGGTGCTCCGTAGGGTAGCAAGATCTTGAGTTTTTTTTACAGTACTCGGGTACGTTTTAAAATTTTCGACCAATCAGCAAACATTATTCTGACAGCATAGCTGGGAAACCAATGAAAAGTGAGTGCAACGTTCTAGAACTTGACTTCGGGTTGACGCTCCCTATAAAAGAGCTGGGTACTGCTTCAAGGCGTTCAGTTGGCGCTACCTCCTGATAGAGTAGCACTGTACGGCTCTTGTTCCGTAAAACAACATCAAAAGGATGAAAAAAAAAACAATATTTAAAGAAGACGAAAAAAATCAATTTTTAAAGAAGACGAAAAAAACATCGTCTAAAAAAATAAGCCAAAAAAATAATATCCGAAGAAGGAAAAACATGCAAAGTAAAAAAAAACAAACAAAAATAAAAAACAATATCCAAAGAAGAAGGAAAAAAACATCCAAAGGGAGAAAAGAAGAACTGAAGGGCCAACGAGGTAGGAGGAAATACAAATTTCGTTTCAGCACCGTTGGAGTGCCAAGCCGTGAAAAGCATTTGGCCAGAAGACAAGGTAAGTGTTGTATCTGTTATTTTAAAACAGCGCTTTTCAAAATGCTGCTTTATAATCGTTTGAGATCGTTAGCCAGTGTGACAGCTGAAGGCTTTTTGAGTTTACCAACATAAAGTTTTATTTCTGTATTAGGACATTGTCAGGAACAATGATGTGTTCATCGCTATGATGTGGTCAAAAAGCGATGCATTGAATCTTAGAAACATTTGTGATTTTTCAAACGATGCTTTTCCTTTTATTTAATCAGTAAAATTTCCATCGGTTTTATATAGTGCCCCTTGAAATATGTCTTTAGCTCATTTTCCGGGCATTTTACTAGAATGCATCCTGAGAAATACACAAGCTCTGCTGCATTTCCGTGCCTCGATGTTTAGTGCCGAGTATAATTGTTGCAGTTGCCTTTTATATATTCCATGAGACCTGTTGGTACCAAGAGAAGTGTGAGACTGTCAGGGTGAATTTATCATACAATCGCACGCATAAATACCTGAGGGTTGCCAGTCCTTTTGCGTTGTTACAGGAGGACTAGAGCTGACGAGTGTGTTTCTACACACTATCAAGGGCATTGTAGTACAGTTTTCTCAGGTGGGAGAATGCTGCCGATCTCCTATTTGACAATACAGCCCTTGATATATTAGAATATTACAGAACTAGAAGCCTTTTGCAAGGAAGAATGTGAGAAAATCCCAAGTACAAGAACTGAAAGCCTTTCAGCTGGCTATAAGAAGCGCTTGTAAGCTGTGATATCTGGCAGAGGAGGTGTTACTAAGTACTGATTACGTAGGGTGCCCAAACTTTTGCAGAGTGCCATAATAATGTTTTTATTTTGTAATTTTGTTCAATTTATGGCATAAAAAGTAACTATTCATCAATGTTTGCTGAAAATATTGTGTATTTTTCCCCCAGTTCCTAAAGAGACTGTATTAACTGATATTGTTGCTTTTGTAATTGAAAAGATGTTATTTGTCAAAGGGTGCCAAACCTTTGCATAAGACTGTACACAGTGTGTGTATGTGTTTATGTGAGTGTGTGTCTGTGTGTGTGTGTGTATATATATATATGTGTGTGTGTGTATATATTTCTGTATATGCATGTGTATATATATATTTATATATAGTTCACACACATTCAAACTTATTTGAATACACATTCAAAATTATTTTTATTATTATTATTTTCGTTTTTTTTTTTTTTTTGTGTTTTAAAATTTTTTATTTTTGCAATGGAAATAAAAATAAAGCAGTCCTCCGTAGAGGAGGGGTGGTGGAGGGAATATATATATATATATACATATATATAAAATAATTGTCACACAACTGGGGTGACATGCCTATCCTGCTCACCCAATTTTAGTGCACTTTAGTTATGCATAATGACCTTCTAGTCTCGATACACCCATATATATATATGTATATATATATATAGTTTTTTTTGTTTTTTTTTTTGCAATAGACAATAAAAATAACGCAGTTCTCCATAAAGGAGGGATGGTGGATGGAATATATATATACATATATATAAAATAATTGTCACACAACCTGGGTGACATGCCTTGCCTGCTCACCCAGTTTTAGTGCACCTTAGTTATTCATAATGACCATCTAGTCTCGATACACCCATAAATATATATGTATATATATATAGTTTTTTTTGTTTTTTTTTTGCAATAGACAATAAAAATAACGCAGTTCTCCATAAAGGAGGGATGGTGGATGGAATATATATATACATATATATAAAATAATTGTCACACAACTTGGGTGACATGCCTTGCCTGCTCACCCAATTTTAGTGCAACTTAGTTATCCATAATGACCAACTAGTCTCGATACACCCATATATATATATATATATATGTACATATATATATAGTTTTTTTATTAGCAATAGAAAAGAAAAATAACGCAGTTCTCCGTAAAGGAGGGATGGTGGATGGAATATATATATATATATATATACATTTATATAAAATAATTGTCACACAACCTGGGTGACATGCCTTGCCTGCTCACCCAATTTTAGTGCACCTTAGTTATCCATACTGACCATCTAGTCTCGACACACCCATATATATATATATATATATATATATATATATATATATATATATATATATATATATATATATATATATATGTATATATATAGATATTTTTTCTTTTTCTTGTGTTTTTTTTTCGCAATGGATATTAAAAATAAAGCAGTCCTCCGTAAAGGAGGGGTGGTGGAGGGAATATATATATACAGATATATATAAAATAATTGTCACACAACCTGGGTGACATGCCTTGCCTGCTCACCCAATTTTAGTGCAACTTAGTTATCCATAATGACCAACTAGTCTCGATACACCCATATATATATATATATATATATGTACATATATATAGTTTTTTTATTAGCAATAGAAAAGAAAAATAACGCAGTTCTCCGTAAAGGAGGGATGGTGGATGGAATATATATATATATATATATATATATATATATATATATATATATATATATATATATATATATATATATACATATATATATATATATATATATATATATATACATTTATATAAAATAATTGTCACACAACCTGGGTGACATGCCTTGCCTGCTCACCCAATTTTAGTGCACTTTAGTTATCCATACTGATCATCTAGTCTCGACACACCCATATATATATATATATATATATATATATATATATATATGTATATATATATAGATATTTTTTCTTTTTCTTGTGTTTTTTTTTCGCAATGGATATTAAAAATAAAGCAGTCCTCCGTAAAGGAGGGGTGGTGGAGGGAATATATATATACATATATATATAAAATAATTGTCACACAACCTGGGTGACATGCCTTGCCTGCTCACCCAATTTTAGTGCAACTTAGTTATCCATAATGACCAACTAGTCTCGATACACCCATATATATATATATATATATGTACATATATATAGTTTTTTTATTAGCAATAGAAAAGAAAAATAACGCAGTTCTCCGTAAAGGAGGGATGGTGGATGGAATATATATATATATATATATATATATATATATATATATATATATATATATATATATATATATATATACATTTATATAAAATAATTGTCACACAACCTGGGTGACATGCCTTGCCTGCTCACCCAATTTTAGTGCACTTTAGTTATCCATACTGACCATCTAGTCTCGACACACCCATATATATATATATATATATATATATATATATATATATATATATATATATATATATATATGTATATATATATAGATATTTTTTCTTTTTCTTGTGTTTTTTTTTCGCAATGGATATTAAAAATAAAGCAGTCCTCCGTAAAGGAGGGATGGTGGATGGAATATATATATAAAATAATTGTCACACAACCGGGGTGACATGCCTTGCCTGCTCACCCAATTTTAGTGCACCTTAGTTATTCATAATGACCATCTAGTCTCGATACACCCATAAATATATATGTATATATATATAGTTTTTTTATTAGCAATAGAAAAGAAAAATAACGCAGTTCTCCGTAAAGGAGGGATGGTGGATGGAATATATATATATATATATACATTTATATAAAATAATTGTCACACAACCTGGGTGACATGCCTTGCCTGCTCACCCAATTTTAGTGCACTTTAGTTATCCATAATGACCATCTAGTCTCGATACACCCATGAATATATATGTATATATATATATATATATATATATATAGTTTTTCTGTTTTTTTTTTGCAATAGACAATAAAAATAACGCAGTTCTCCATAAAGGAGGGATGGTGGATGGAATATGTATATGCATATATATAAAATAATTGTCACACAACCTGGGTGACATGCCTTGCCTGCTCACCCAATTTTAGTGCACCTCAGTTATCCATACTGACCATCTAGTCTCGACACACCCATATATATATATATATATATATATATATATATATATATATATATATATATGTATATATATATATAGATATTTTTTCTTTTTCTTGTGTTTTTTTTTCGCAATGGATATTAAAAATAAAGCAGTCCTCCGTAAAGGAGGGGTGGTGGAGGGAATATATATATACATTTATATAAAATAATTGTCACACAACTGGGGTGACATGCCTTGCCTGCTCACCCAATTTTAGTGCACCTTAGTTATCCATAATGACCAACTAGTCTCGATACACCCATAAATATATATGTGTATATATATATATATATATAGTTTTTTTGTGTTTTTTTTTGCAATAGACAATAAAAATAACGCAGTTCTCCATAAAGGAGGGATAGTGGATGGAATATATATATACATATATATAAAATTATTGTCACACAACCTGGGTGACATGCCTTGCCTGCTCACCCAATTTTAGTGCACCTTAGTTATCCATACTGACCATCTAGTCTCGATACACCCATATATATATATATATATATATATGTACATATATATAGTTTTTTTATTAGCAATAGAAAAGAAAAATAACGCAGTTCTCCGTAAAGGAGGGATGGTGGATGGAATATATACATACATATATATAAAATAATTGTCACACAACCTGGGTGACATGCCTTGCCTGCTCACCCAATTTTAGTGCAACTTAGTTATCCATAATGACCAACTAGTCTCGATACACCCATATATATATATATATATATGTACATATATATAGTTTTTTTATTTTTTTCGTAATGGACAATAAAAATAACGCAGTTCTCCGTAAAGGAGGGATGGTGGATGGAATATATATATACATATATACATTTATATAAAATAATTGTCACACAACCTGGGTGACATGCCTTGCCTGCTCACCCAGTTTTAGTGCACCTTAGTTATCCATACTGACCATCTAGTCTCGATACACCCATAAATATATATACTGAACAAAAATATAAACGCAACACTCTTGTTTCTGCTCCCATTTTTCATGAGATGGACTTAAAGACCTACAATTCATTCCAGATACACAATATTACCATTTCTCTCAAACATTTCTCACAAATCAGTCTAAATGTGTGATAGTGAGCACTTCTGCTTTGCTGAGATAATCCATCCCACCTCACAGGTGTGCCACATCAAGATGCTGATCTGACATCATGGGTAGTGCACAGGTGTACCTTATACTGCCCACAATAAAAGGCCACCCTGGAATGTGCAGTTTTTTGCTTTATTGGGGGTCTGGGGACTCAGAACCGGTCAGTATCTGGTGTGACCACCATTTGCCTCATACAATGCAACACATCTTCTTCGCATAGAGTTTATCAGATTGTCAATTGTGGCCTGTGGAATGTTGGTCCACTCCTCTTCAATGGCTGTGCGAAGTTGTTGGATATTAGTGGGAACTGGTACACGCTGTCGTATACGCCGGTCAAGCACATCCCAAACATGCTCAACGGGTGACATGTCCGGTGAGTATGCTGGCCATGCAAGAACTGGGACATTTTCAGCTTCCAAGAACTGTGTACAGATCCTTGCAACATGGGGCCGTGCATCATCTGTCTGAGTGGCTGGTCTCAGACGATCTTGGAGGTGAACCTGCTGGATGTGGAGGTCCTGGGCTGGTGTGGTTACACGTGGTCTGCGGTTGTGAGGCCGGTTGGATGTACTGCCATATTCTCTGAAACGCCTTTGGAGACGGCTTATGGTTGAGAAATGAACATTCAATGCACGAGCAACAGATCTGGTTGACATTCCTGCTGTCAGCATGCCAATTGCACGCTCCCTCAATGCTTGTGGCATCTGTGGCATTTTGCTGTGAGACAAAACTGCACATTCCAGGGTGGCCTTTTATTGTGGGCAGTATAAGGTACACCTGTGCACTACCCATGATGTCAGATCAGCATCTTGATGTGGCACACCTGTGAGGTGGGATGGATTATCTCAGCAAAGCAGAAGTGCTCACTATCACACATTTAGACTGATTTGTGAGAAATGTTTGAGAGAAATGGTAATATTGTGTATCTGGAATGAATTGTAGATCTTTAAGTCCATCTCATGAAAAATGGGAGCAAAAACAAAAGTGTTGCGTTTATATTTTTGTTCAGTGTATGTATATGTATACATATAGTTTTTTTTGTGTTTGTGAAAACGGGTCTTTAATCGGGGAAACGGAGCGGGTAGAGCAGGACGGAACGCAGGCATTGACAAACTACAATGACGGACAGGGCAAACAGGTAAGACCAGGACTTAAAATAGGTCATGACTAATCAAAGTAATCGGGCAAAGCAGGAGACGATCAGGGAAGCACACGTGGGTAATCAGGGGGCGTGGCACACACGAGGAGCGGACAAGCCGGGCATATATGTATATCTATATAAAACCTCATTAATGAGGGACAGGGAACAGAACGGACAGACAGAACTGGCACAGGGGAAGGAGCCAGGACAAGACTTGACATAAGACAGGAAAGGCAGAGAAACAGATCAGAAAGGGGGACACGGAGGGAACAGGCAGGACAAAAGGACCGGGAGTGAACGAAGGGAACATCGGGGAAAGAGGAGCAGAAGCCAGAGGGACGAGGGACAAAGAGAGGAGGGACAGAGACAGGAGGAACAAAGCGAGGGGGAGCAGAGGCAGGAGGGACAAAGACGGGAGGCCAGGGAGAGAAGGAGGGGGAACCAAGAGGAGCCCGAGGGAGACCCAGCGGGCGACGGGAGGCAGCCGGAAGGGCTGCAGGCGGCCGGGAGGCCGGAGCCGGAGGGGCCGAGGAGACGGGGTGAGGGACAGACGCAGGGACGAAGGAGGGAGTCGGAGGGGAGACCAGGGAAGGGGACGAAGGAGCTGGAAGGGACCCTGGCGAGGGCAAGGAGAGAGGGGGAGCCGCAGCAGACGGCGACGTCCTCCGACACGCCAGAGCGGGAGGACCAGCAGGCGAATGAGGAGCCGCCGTCGGGGGGCCCGCAGGCAACCGATAAGACGCCGGAGGAGGGACCGAGGCAGGGCGACGAGGCCGCGGAGGGGGACCCGCAGACGACAGCCGACCCGGAGGGCCAGGACCCGCAGGTGCCGACCAAGCCCTAGCGCCGGCGAGGGAGGGCGAGCCAGGGGGCTGGGCGGGTGGGACCCCAGCCGTGCGTCTGTGTCCTCTCCCCTTATGGGACACAGACATAAGGACCTGCGGCCGGGGTCGGGCTCGTCGGGGTGAGGGTACCAGAGTCACAGGGGGAGAAGGGACTGGAGTGGGGCCAGGGACTGGAGCTGCAGGCTGCAGAGGGAGCGCCTGCCCGGGAGCTGCAGGCAGGGAAAGCGCCTCGGACGTGGGCGCGGTAGCTGCAGGCAGCGGAGACGGCTGCTCGGGCTCTGGGGCCGCAGGGGGCACTTATTTTATTATATAAAATAAGTGTCACACAACCGGGGTGACATGCCTTGCCTGCTTGTGGGATGAGGAAGACTCAGGGACTGGAAATGGGATTAAAACTGAAGATGTGCTCATTCCTTTGTGTATTTACAAATTTTCCTTCCGTCAGACATGAGGAGTTTGCTGCTATATTTGGCACTAATAGAGATTCTGATGCTGCTATTTTTATTGTCTATTAGTTTGTTATTATTTACAAGTTCTGTTGTGTTTTTGCATTTTTCTCTTCTGGTTAATTAACTGCTGTCTGTTTGCTGTGAAGTATGAGTGTGGTGAGTAAGACTCAGGGACTGGAAGTGGGATTACAACTAAAGATAACATGCTTATTCCTTTTTGTATTGTTTACAAATTTCCTTCCGTCAAACATGAGGAGTTTGCTGCTATATTGTGCACTAACAGAGATTCTGATGCTGCTATTTTTATTGTTTATAAATGTGTTATTGTTTCCAAGTTGAGTATTCAATAAATGCTAAATTGAGAAATTTTGTGTATCGTTTGTTATTATTAGTGTGATATTTTACCATGCAAATAGAGGGGAAAACGTCCAATTATCGGCCAAAAAAAATCAGCAGCATATATCGGCCATCGCCTGACCCTTGACTTGAAAAACCCATATCGGTCGACCTCTAGTAACAGTACATTCTGTCCAATTCATCCATCGAGTTAAGTCACACACCCACTTGAGGGGGCACTCCGGCAGACGTGAGGATGGGGATGTTCTTTCCGCTATAACATCCACTGCAGAAGTACATCTCGCTCCTGTTCACAGGGCTTACTTCAATGATGAAGCAGGGCTGGTTGTCTGGACAAGAAGTTGTCCTGCTGCTGGGTCTCGGTGCCGTTTTTCCACCTAAGCTTGAAGGTGGAAATGTGTTCCAACTTGGTCCCTGGGACTGCAGCATAGCCAAACATCGCGAGCAGCGTCGGCCACACCCACCACCAGAACCATCACACCGTCCTATACACATAAAGAAGAACTAAAACATAGAGTGTTGTGACAATCTATGCGTTAATGTTTGGCAGCATAGGTGATTCATTAAAATTATACCGAAGAATGGAAAATGTGATATTTAGAATATTTTTTGCCATTTAGTAGCTAATTTAAGCACTTACCCAATGCCTCAATTTGTTTTAGGTCAGTAATGTCTGAGCCAAAAGAATGAATGTATGAATTTAATACAATTCACCCACTCCCACCCACACACAAATCTGAAATTCAATTTAAGACACTTCTTAAACATTAGTGCATTAACAAAAAAGGAAAATCTTAAGAGATTCAGTAGGATTTTCTATGTTAGACTTAAGCTAATAGTTCAATAGTTTTTACATATTTCAATATACCAATTTGACTTTAATGTTGAAACAGATGCTAAAACATGGAATAATTTCATAACTAGAGAAACATGTTATTCACAAACACTAGCAAAGGTAGCTTATAGTTAAGCTTACTTAAGTCAGCAAGTCAGGCTACAGTGTGTAAGAATAGTCGTAAACGATAATTTGTCTCAGTCTTACATGACAGAATAAGTAAACAGAAAATATAAAATGGCTGAAACAGCGTCATTAACGCCAGCTACAGTAGAGGCGCAGAAAAGGTGTCATGACTGAAGTATTCCCAAACTCTGGAAGACCGTATGCGAGCCTTTTTTGCCGCGTGTTTCTCCAGAGGCTCCGGAGCTCCGCTGGTTGAGACAGCCATGTTGGTTCATGTGCAGGGGGACGAGCGGCAAATTTCTTTTTTGCAGGGTGGTAGGTGATGTCTCATTAATATTTATGAGAGAAGTGCTACATGATTGGCCAGTGCATGCCAGTGCATGCCCAAAATGGTGCGGCACTGCATCCAAGCCTGCGGCACTCAGAGTCACAAATACAGTGGAAACCATTTGTAGTAATTACGTCTGTCTGGCTGATTTCCAACTAATTGATATTTGTATATTTATTACATGAATATAAGGTAATATAAGGTAATAGAAGAGGTATTTAATGGTTTTCCATCTGAGGAATTTGCAAAAAACTGCAGTGCATGATGGGTCGGACCTAAAGGCTGCCTTAACGTCCTCATCTGTATGACGACATACATCAAGACTAGGAAGGTGCATAATGTTCATGTCTGGTTGCGTTTGTTGGTCCAGAAAGTAATTCAATTTCGCCATGTAGGTTACGTTCTTAAAAACTGCTTGGATATAGCCCGATTATATGCTGTGGGCCTTTTAATTTCTTTGTTTACCAGGTAGGCTACCTTCTTTAAACTGCGTTTTGTTAGACTACATATTTAGGGAGGTCTTTATAAATTTATAGTAGTCTTCATAAATATGTGCATAGTTTAGCCTAACCCAGCCACTTAAGGGAGAAAGCCAGCTCAACTAGGTGTCGGTCCCAAGCCCGGATTAATGGGGAGGGTTGGCGTCAAGAAATAAAGAGACTGTATCTTCACTGCATGACTGATGTCAAAATGTGTGAAATATGTGGTTGTATTAATAAATGCATTAAAGTAGGTTAATGATTCTGTGCTGTCTAAATTGTATAGAAAATTTCTACGTATAGCCAAACAAATCTCCTCCTGTTTGAAAAGGCATAGAAAAAGCAATTTAGCCACTAAAACTTTACAGTTTTTGTGAGGGACAGTCGAATTCTCTCGTTTCTCTCGTCAAGTTTTTTTGTGATCCTGCACCTACACTTTGCCGGCCCCAGGAGGATGGGCTCCCCCTTTGAGTTTGGTCCCTCCCAAGGTTTCTTCCTTCTTGGGAGTTTTTCCATCCTATCGGCGCCTATGGCTTACTCACTGGGGGCTTTGGGTGGGCATGATATAAAGCAAAGCATTTTCCCTCCCAGTTTCCTCCTCTGGTCCACATTGCAGGACCATCAGCCATCAGAAACAGTCAGACGGTCTCCTTCAGCTTCTTTAGTGTCCTTGGAAGCCAAGGCAGTTTTAGGTCTGAGAAGAGGTTTATCAGAAGGACACATATTACGTCGTTTGTCCTGAAATGTAACATGGGGAGGAAAAGTTAAGCGGTTTAGTCAGATTGGAGTCGTTTATTCAGCAGTGGCAGCGCCAGTGACTTAATGCTACAGGTGCTATAGGGGAGTGAGATTATTTAGACCGGGTGCTTTAGCTTTTCAGCTTATGTAGATGGTGTATAGAAGCACACAGCACGATAAGCTACAGCATGGATAAAATAGGATAAAATATGAAATTCTAACGTCTAGCTCACAGAGCCTCTATGTGTACTTTGAAGAAAAAATACACTACAAGTATGCTGTAAAAACCGCAAAAATGTCTTACACAATATACAGATTTTACAGATAGTTAAAGAAAAAATGAAACCAATATTTTGGGGGTGCTGTGGGGGTACTATGGTCATTGGAGGAGGAGCTAGAGCCCCCCCCCCCAAGCTTTTCCTTGGTGCTGCCACTGTTGTTCAGATTAAAAGTAACATTGTCATTAATAAACAGTACTCTGATCAAATTTTTGCATGTACAAACACAATCAAAGTTTAACCACATGTTTAGACACAATTCACACACCTGTTACATTTCCATAATGCTAAGACTCTCTACACTTACTTCATCCACTTTCTTGTTTGGTACACAGTCATTTGATGGATGTGTAAGATCATTACCAGACCGTCTGCTGCAAACTCTACAGTTAATGAATGGCTGCAAAAACACACAGACACACAAAAACAGTATTTAAAGAGTGGTGGGCAATAAATACAGTGAGAGAAGGTGTAGTAAAGATATATCTAATGATTTAAGGCAGAGCTGCTGGAGTGCAGGGTTTAATGACACAGAACAATTTTAGAGGAAAGAGCTTCCAAAGCAGGGTCACCATAAGGCTATATTATACAAAGCAAGTTCATCTAAAAGTATGAACAACAAATCCCGTTTAACTGAACACTGCTCTGTATTAAAATACTGTCCTCCGATCAAGCTAAGTGGTCCTGTAGTTCACTATTTAAAGAGGTAAATTTAAAGGGTAATTCACACTGCACATCTACCCTGCTCTGACCAGGTTTAATTACTGGCTTTCTAATTAAAACAAGAGTTAAGTCCTGCCCTTTCACCACAAAACACCACACTGCCATTTAAGGCTGATTTCAACAATGAGTTTTAGTTAACCTGGCTCGATTGAGTTAACTCTGGGTATGTAAAACCCGCTTTGTAGTACAGCCCACAGGTCTTTAAATAAGGCCAGCTAGGGTTCATAGCTCGAAGCATAATCTACAGGTCACCCCTCAGATGATTAGCATTTGCTTCTGCCTGGTAATCCAGCCTTTAAGCCTGTAAACCTACTAAAATTTGAGAATAAGGTGAAGGAACTGGCTCTTTGAGGCCACCTATGTATTTGTTACTTTATTGTTGGCTAACTTTCCCCCGCAGGGCATCAAAAAAGTTAACATGAACCTAAATTAATTTGCTAACTGATATGTCCAATGCTCACAGTCACAGTGACTCTTTACTTACCCTCTTGTCCATGAAAATACAGTCAGCCCGATGGTCTGTTGCAGTTGACTTTGGACATTTTGTTGCTCTCAAGAGAATCTCAATGTCAATGTATTCACTGCTGATCTAAATCACATAAACACGTTATATACAAAATTGCCTACAACTGTTTTAAAGGCAATATAACAAACAATAATCACCCAAAAAATGGCAAACTGTCACAGACTTGACTGCAGCAGATTCAGAGAGAAACTGTGAGAAGGTAAAATTGACCAGGGCTGAGATATACAACCATCACTTTCATTGTGAAGAGACATTAAGCATCATATGCATTGAAATTAAAACATCAAAATCAATGTGATACTCATTAGTTCAGCTTGCAGATGATGAAAGTTTCACACTTTTGTAAACACTTTCTCAGCAGTTACCTTCGGACGGCCCTGGATGTTATAGAAATTCATGTGCTGACGGGTTCCTTGATGAGCATTTTCGACTGCGAGTTTAATGGCCGTCTTGTGAGTGCAGGGAGACTGTGGTAATCTTGCTGGGCCTCTGTGGAGATAAGCAGAGCTCCATAAGCCAAAACCAGAAGCAGCAGGCGGGTCATCTTCCTCTCAGCTTTGAAGGGAGAAGCAGGACTGAGGACACTGATCTGTGGTCCCCTTATCCAGCACGTCCAGGGGCGTGTCCTTCACTCGAAACAAACAGACCTTTGAACAACATTGGAAAACTCTTCAGGATGAATTGAGGCAGGTGGTCAAGTGGGTTTATTGTTATTTCAGCAATATACACAGTACACAGTGAAAGGAAACATTGTTCCTCCTGGACCACGGTGCAACACAAAGAAGAAAAACAGAAACAACACAAGATGACACAAGTGCGGGCAAGATAGAACTATACAGAGTGAAAGGAGCACAAACAGAGGGAGAAAGTGCAAGATAAACACAAGAGCAACAATACAATACTACAGGACAAGACAGCGCAGTCAAGAACACAGAGTGCAGCCAGAGCTAACCTGAATAGGGGCATCAAGGTTGCCAGGCAGGCAGAGAAACAGAAAATAGAGGTCTACTTCACATACAACAACCCACAGTGGGTGTGGCAGGGAATACAACACATTACAAACTTCAAAGGCAACAACACCGTCACTGTTAACAGCAACGCCCTTTTAGCAAAGGAGCTAAACAGCTTCTTTGCTCGTCTGGAGGAACACAGAGCAGACATAGCCACACTGCCCCCTCCCCCAATCTCCAGCACTCACAGACTCCCTCTGCAGGAACACCACGCGAGAAGGCACATTGCATCTCTAGGTGTGTGGAGTTTAAGACAAGGCAAGTGATGCTACGATAATATAATTCCTTGGTAAGACCCCACCTAGAATATTGTGTGCGGGTTTGGTTACCATACCTTAAGAAGGACATTGCTGCCTTGGAAAAGGTGCAACGTAGGGCAACGAGAATGATTCCTGGTCTTAGAGGAATGTCTAATGAGGAGAGGTTAGCTGAGCTGAATCTGTTTAGCCTCGAGCAAAGGAGACTAAGGGGGGACATAATCCAGGTGTTTAAGATTCTAACAGGTCTGGATGCTGTTCAGCCAAATGGCTATTTCAATGTTAGTTTAAATACCAGAACTCGTGGCCATAAGTGGAAATTAGCTGGAGAACATTTTAAAACGAATTTGATGAAGCATTTCTGTACACAGCGTGTAGTTAGAGTATGGAATAGTCTTCCTGTTATTGTAACACAAGCTAAAACCCTGGGTTCTTTTAAATCAGAGCTAGATAAGATTTTTGAGCTATTAGCTAAGTTCTCCTCAAAGGAGCTTGATGGGCCGAATGGCCTCCTCTCATTTGTAAATCTCTTTGGTTCTTATGAGTCAGCTTACAGAGATGAGGTCCAGAAACTGATAGGTTGGAGTTCAGCAAACAATTTGGCACTAAACAGCACAAAGACAAAGGAATCACTGACTTCAGGAAGGATGGAGGCGACACTGGCCTGCCTAGATGGATGGATGGATGTTTTTATTGACATTGTAAGTACAATGAGATTTAGTTTGGAACGCGCCAGCAGCTACACAGTATATTTACAATTATATAGATTGTGAGGCATAAAATAAGGTGTGAGTAATATAACATAACGACATAATATAAGTAATCATTAATTAATCATTACAGATGGTATGAGGTGTGAACCGCTAGGCTGCTATGGCATGTTTGGTATCAAACCGATGGAAAATCACTCCAGTTTCCAAATCTGGTCAGTGGTTACCACGAAAGTGAATATATCAAAAGTTACACCAGCCTAACGAAAATCATCAATACAAGGGAAATCACTCTGGTCATAAATCTCAAAAGGACTGATACAGACCCCCTTCCGAAAGCCCGCCAAATGGATGGTCAGCCATTGGTCCAGGAGTCGAATTCCTGGTCACTCCTATTCACGAACTTTACACTATAAAACCTGGCACCTCAGAACAAAGCCAGGAGAGGAGAAACAGAAGGGAGGAGAAAACAAAAGACCATCAGCACGAAGAGAGGCAGAGAACATCAGCCCAAGAGAAGAGAAGCCCACAAGAAGCCCTCCTGAAGCCTATCAGTGAAGACCCAGCTGGACAGAGAACTGCAACCAAGCCCAAGCTTCACCAGGAGAGGGAATCAGAGGGGCTCCACTCCAACAACCGCTGCAAACACCGCGCCTCCCTGAGTGCCATCACCCATCAGCTCATCAGCCTCCGCAACCAACTGCCAAGACCCCCCCCCCCCCCACTCTGCAACCAAGTAAACAAACTTCCTTTCATTTATAACAACCTAAACTCCTATTCACCTGCTATATTACTTTAGGACAGTATTTCCACAAATTGCTTGCTTTGCAGAACAGTATTTTCCCTTTTAAGGTTACTCATTTTAAATCTGGTCATTGCATTTTCATGATTACATTGTTTGTGTCCACTCCGTTATTTCGTGTTTATTGTTTGTTAGGTGTAATGTCTGTCTTATGTTAGTTATAGGAATAAATGCATGTCTTTTACACAACTTCAGCCTCCGTTCATTGAGTGCTCACAAGAATCCCTGCCTGTGCGATCTACGCTCTGAAACCTCAAATTCGCCTGAAATATCGCGAGACTCTCTCTCATTGGCCGTGAGGGGAGCTTCGCTACCGATCGTTTACATTACCTGGTGACGCAGCTCGTTGGACAAGCCTTCTATTCTAACCCAGGTTATTACGTGATACTGGTTATTAATGAGTTCCATTTAAGTCACACATTAACAGACTCACGGTGTTTCGCAATTGAGTTTGAGCCGACCATTCAGCATAAAAATTGGTTAATAATCACAAGGCACAAGGTTTAAACTTATTCTGAGCACACAATTTAAACTTTTTATGACCGAACGTGCAGTGAAGAAGCGCTACTGTCAACTGGTTGCAAAAGTCGCACTCATGGCAATCTGAAGGCATTTAAGCGGGATCATATGGGCTTATTATAGTTATTTTTATTTCTATTATTAGTAGTTATATTATTTTGTTTTATTTTCGGTGATTTCATTGTAGTTCTTTCGTATTAAACTGCAGTAAACTTTAACCCTATGTCTGACGAGATTCTCAGATGTAGCGCTTTGTTTCCAGGTTCAATTCGGACGAGTGTCTCCGTTTCTATATATCCTGGGAGAGATCTCTCTATTAGCGAACGGGAATACTTGTTATGAGGTTCTAACCTAAATTATGTTGCGCTTGGACATAAGACCGATAGCTTAGTTACCTATCAGGATCATACTCGTATGTGTGTGCCTGCTTTAGACAAAGCAAGTTTAACACAACTTTGCGCTGTGAGCCAAGTGTGTGTCATTTAGAAATTGGGAGTCTCCTGTGCTTGAGACCCGCCGTGGTTAAGCACCATTTGCGACGAGATATAGTGCACTCACAATTTAAATCTGTCGCCGTAACGCGTGCGCCGTCTCGCTTCAGTAATTGTTTTAAGGGGTTTTATACTGTGCAAGGCACAGAAGAAGGCCACAAGCAGCATGCGCATGCATTAAATGTGTGTGTCACTCATCTAGCGTCGGCAACCGCCTAGCTATATCTTTGGTTACCTCTAGTGGTCAGGCATAGAACTACCACTCCATTTCGAAATTGCGCCTCTAGTGGCCAGGCATAGAACTACCACTCAATTTCGATATTGCGCCTCTAGTGGCCAGGCATAGAACTACCACTCCATTTTGATATTGCGCCCCCGGTGGTCAGGCATAGAACTACCACTCCATTTCGATATTGCGCCCCCGGTGGTCAGGCATAGAACTACCACTCCAGTTCGAAATTGCGCCTCTAGTGGTCAGGCATAGAACTACCACTCCATTTCGAAATCGCGCTTCTAGTGGTCAGGCATAGAACTACCACTCCATTTCGATATTGCGCCCCCGGTGGTCAGGCATAGAACTACCACTCCATTTCGAAATTGGGCTTCTAGTGGTCAGGCATAGAACTACCACTCAATTTTGAAATTGCGCTTCTAGTGGCAAGCCATAGAAGTACTACTCCATTTCGAAATCGCGCCTCTAGTGGTCAGGCATAGAACTACCACTCCATTTCGATATTGCGCCCCCGGTGGTCAGGCATAGAACTACCACTTCATTTCGAAATTGCGCTTCTAGTGGTCAGGCATAGAACTACCACTCAATTTTGAAATTGCGCTTCTAGTGACAAGCCATAGAACTACTACTCCATTTCGAAATCGCGCCTCTAGTGGTCAGGCATAGAACTACTATTCCATTTCGAAATCGTGCCTCTAGTGGTCAGGCATAGAACTACCACTCCATTTCGAAATTGCGCCTCTAGTGGCCCGGCATAGAACTACCACTCAATTTCGATATTGCGCCTCTAGTGGCCAGGCATAGAACTACCACTCCATTTTGATATTGCGCCCCCGGTGGTCAGGCATAGAACTACCACTCCATTTCGATATTGCGCCCCCGGTGGTCAGGCATAGAACTACCACTCCAGTTCGAAATTGCGCCTCTAGTGGTCAGGCATAGAACTACCACTCCATTTCGAAATCGCGCCTCTAGTGGTCAGGCATAGAACTACCACTCCATTTCGATATTGCGCCCCCGGTGGTCAGGCATAGAACTACCACTCCATTTCGAAATTGGGCTTCTAGTGGTCAGGCATAGAACTACCACTCAATTTTGAAATTGCGCTTCTAGTGGCAAGCCATAGAAGTACTACTCCATTTCGAAATCGCGCCTCTAGTGGTCAGGCATAGAACTACCACTCCATTTCGATATTGCGCCCCCGGTGGTCAGGCATAGAACTACCACTCCATTTCGAAATTGCGCTTCTAGTGGTCAGGCATAGAACTACCACTCAATTTTGAAATTGCGCTTCTAGTGACAAGCCATAGAACTACTACTCCATTTCGAAATCGCGCCTCTAGTGGTCAGGCATAGAACTACTATTCCATTTCGAAATCGTGCCTCTAGTGGTCAGGCATAGAACTACCACTCCATTTCGAAATTGCACCCCCGGTGGTCAGGCATAGAACTACCACTCCATTTCGATATTGCGCCCCCGGTGGTCAGGCATAGAAGTACCACTCCATTTCGATATTGCGCCCCCGGTGGTCAGGCATAGAACTACCACTCCAGTTCGAAATTGCGCCTCCAGTGGTCAGGCATAGAACTACCACTCCATTTCAAAATCGCGCCTCCAGTGGTCAGGCATAGAACTACAACTCCATTTCGATATTGCGCCCCCGGTGGTCAGGCATAGAACTACCACTCCATTTCGAAATTGCGCTTCTAGTGGTCAGGCATAGAACTACCACTCAATTTTGAAATTGCGCTTCTAGTGGCAAGCCATAGCAGTGCCACTCCATTGAAATTGCACCTCTAGTGGTCCGCCATAGTAGGTTAACAACATCTGAGTTGGGTCTCTGGTGGTCAACTGCGGTGATACAACACGCATAATTGGACACACAGGTTCTTGCCTGAAAGCAGGAATCAACTTCACAGACTAAATCAGTTTGATCACAATACATTAACATCCAATTAGGTTATTGTTGCATAACTAATTGATGTTTACAATTGAATAAGAAACACAATTCATTTGGTTTGATTCCCGTTTAACCTTTTTGATTTATTTTAGGTTTTATTTCACCTTATGCTTTCATTCATTCCATCTCCCCCAACAAGGGGACTTGCATAGAAGTTCAACCACTATTAACAACAGTAAACCAGTTACGTACACAATCCCATCAGGAAGTCGTTTGGATGTGATCAGTTGAGCCCTTCGGGTGCTGGGTGCTTACCATTCGCTCTCTGTTGGTTGAGCTTGTCTGTGGCTCTGCTGTCACTGCTTGTGATCGTACAGTTTGTCAGAACCGAAGGGGAGTTCTCAGCAATTGGATGCCCAAAAGCGTGTCAGCCCGGCTACACCCACTGACTCATTACGGGCAAGGCTGACAGGTACCTCAGGCGGTCATTACAACTTTTGAGCAGGACTTCGTTTAGGGTGAGTTCTGAGAACGGCCCTAGCTTGGACTCTCACTAGGGTGGGTGATACCTGAAGGCAATTTTGCCAGCCGATAAGCTCCACCTGGGTTGTCTCAGTTGTGCATACAGAATACGCCCTTCCAAGTTAACATTGCTGGGGATCGGGGGAGTGGAAGCCGGACTCAGGCTTGCTTGGCTGGGAGAATGATTCCTGGTCTTAGAGGAATGTTTAATGAGGAGAGGTTAGCTGAGCTGAATCTGTTTAGCCTCGAGCAAAGGAGACTAAGGGGGGACATAATCCAGGTGTTAAATCTGGTCATTGCATTACATTTTTTTTGTATCCACTCCTTTATTTCGTGTTTATTGTTTGTTAGGTGTAATGTCTGTCTTATGTTAGTTATATCCATCCATCCATTTTCCAAACTGCTTATCCTACTGGGTCGCGGGTGGTCCGGAACCTATCCCGGAATGTGGAATGGGCACGAGGCAGGGAACAATCCAGGATGGGGGGCAGCCCATCACAGGGCACACTCACACACAAATCGTGATTATATTATTGCACTATACTGTATAAATAAAAAGTAAACTTAATACCAGTTGTGGTAATAAAGTGCACAGAGAGTAAGAGAGAGTAGGGTTTCACATAAACGTATGTTCATTAGCATTTAGTATTCTGATGGCTTTGGGGTTAGAAGCTCTTATTAAATCTGGTTGTTCTGCAATGCATACTGCGGTAACGTTTACCAGAGGGCAGAAGTTCAAACATCTCATGTGCTAGGTGCGTGGGATCTTTTTTAAATATAATTATGCATATGTAGAACTAGGGATATGATCCTGTTAAGTATGATAGTTCTGTCTCATTATTGCAGGATCGACATCCATAGTAACTGTGGTGATCTATCCATTTGTGTGCATGTCTGTGTGTGTGTGTGCGAGCGGGTATACCTATCCTACCCCATAGCGTGATAAATACCTGTTTTTTTTTTCCCTTATGGGGACCACGAAACTGAAAACCAGGAAAACTCTATTTTATAAAAATCTGTGACTGCTGTGGAAAAACTAAAAATGCAAAACCTCTTTTATTTTGCTTGGTTACTTATGGTTATGGTTAGGGCAGGGTGGGGGTTAAGATTGTCATAGTTAGCGTTAGCATTTATCCAATAGAAGTCAATGAGCGGGCCCCATAAGGATAGGTATACCCTATGTGTGTGCATGTGTGTGTTTGTCCCATATTGCCTGGGCTTCAGGATACCTCATAACCCGGAACTTCATCAGAAGTAGTTAGAAAATGGATGAATGGATGGATGGATGGATGGATGGATGGATGGATGGATGGACAGATCAATAAAAGTACAGAACATCCATTTTACAAAGAACCATCAACACTAAATGTATGCACTGGTCATGCTCCTGGAAATTAAACTTCTTTTCTGAAAAGCAGCATGTTCATAA